>NW_021432237.1:0-721 GCF_001605985.2 Dendrobium catenatum | reverse complement strand
ATCAATTCAAATCATTTATAATTAATCAATTAATTAAAATTTTAATTTTATTAACAAAAAAATAATTATTATTCACATCATAAAAATTATTACTTTTTTATTTTAAAAAAAAATACATGTGCTATGAACTTAAAAATCATAAATTAATTATTTAATCCCACATAAATTGAAAACTTTTTCTTAGTACTGCTTATAGAGTAATTTTATCTCCAATGCACGTGTTGTAAACTCCCATGAGGATATGAAGCTATCTAAAAATATTTGGTTGACTATTATTTTAGGAATTTAATGTTCATTAGAAAATAAAAGATATGTTAAACTTATATTAATTTATTTAAGCACAATATCTATACTACTATTATAAAAGGGGCTTGAGTTTCCACCCATATCAAATCTTGGCCATTCATTTTATTTTTTTTTAAATTATCTTGTCCTTTCATTGTATTATAAATCATTACTAAATTAAAAAAATAATACTTATGTAATTTAATGCCTCTTAAATACACTTTATACTAAATTAATTTTAATTCTTCTAAACGCTTGAGTTTCCATCCGTTTCAGTATTTAAGCTAAGTTTTTGTCAGTTTTCAAAAAAAAATTTAACTGAATTAAAGCTACTAATGATCATTAATTTATTTTCTAGCAATTAATATGATTTCGGTTTGGGAATTTAACTCGCCAGTTTCGGGCTTATATGAGAGTTTGCTCAATTCATATAATA
>NW_021432236.1:0-682 GCF_001605985.2 Dendrobium catenatum | reverse complement strand
TTCTTAGTAGCATTATTTGAAAATTTATCTTGGGAACAAGACAGTGAGGAGGAAATCCATTTAGTGTAAATGAATTTAGAAATTCAAATTGATAAATATTATAAAAATCATCAGTGACACTTTAAAAGCTGAAATAAGAAAATTCATCCCCTGAAAAATTATTTAGAAAATTCATCCCCTAAAAAAGTAAAGCATTGGGTTCCATAAACTTATAATAAATCTAAAAATGATGTTGGACCACAAATATGATTTTACAAAATTCTGAGTAAATATCTTTCACCATCTGATGGATTTATTATATTTATATGGCCGATTTGCTCATATTCTTTCCTCCTATTCCATAATTTTTTTGTTTTATCCCACACATATTTTTTCAGGAATTTCTATATACAAATACTTCTTTGCCTCTGAATAAATTTTATTGGGATTAAAAAACTCAGTCAACATAGTTTTTTTCCCGATGTCGGTCTGAACTATATCAAGTAAATTTCGACTGTCTTTATAATAAACTAATTGATGTTCTTATTAATGCAATTATAAATTACACATTGATGGATTCATCTCATTTAAATCAAATTCAAATATTCTCTATAGTGCTTCTGGTGCTGATACCAATCTGCCATCTTGATATTATTGAATTTCATTAAAATCTCATTCTCTATTTTTATGTGAAAATACCACT
>NW_021432235.1:0-616 GCF_001605985.2 Dendrobium catenatum | reverse complement strand
AAATGTGACATGCTTATATATAGTTGAATTGAGCGGCTCAATAAGACATATCCAATGAGCCCAAGATCAGAGAATTTTGACATCATTAAAACACCAAAATGCTCGATAAACAATCCATGATGAAGGGGGTTGATATATGTCATCCATTAAAGCACTCTCAACATGCCCTTGATCATCTCCCTATTTACTAGTTATGTTATTTCAAAAAAAAATTATAAATAGACCCCTCATTCTTCGCATAAGAGGGAGAGAAGGAAGAGATGAAAAACGAAGGATCTCTCTTGCTTTCTCAAGCTTGCACCGCCTGGTCGCCTAGCGCCGCCGAATTTCCACCTAGTCGTCGCTCGCTGACTACAATCCCTCCGACTACCTCGCCTGACTAGGAATTCATTTGAAATAGGATGTTCTTTTTATGAGCTCCATGATGTTAGACACCCATAAGGTTCATTATCAGCAAGTGGAAGCCATGTCATTATTGTTAGGAGTGATGTGATGTAGTGGCATATCATAGAAAGAAAAATAAATTTAAGACTCTCATGTTTCACTACTGAAGAAATGCAATAATATAGTGGCAAATGCGATTAAGTTCAAAACAATAGTTTTAGCCAAAGTAAGT
>NW_021432234.1:0-348 GCF_001605985.2 Dendrobium catenatum | reverse complement strand
GTTTTTGAATTGCACATGAATCCATGGCCAAAATTCTAAACTGTTAACAGAATTTGATCCATTAGATACTCCTTTAGCTTCCACAATATGGTCTTCATCTGATTTATCTTTGTTCTGATCCAAAATTCCAATAGAGACATTATCCGGGCAAGAATGCATTTCATGTCCCACTTTACCACATTGATAACATAGGAGATTTATTTTTTCATACTCCACACGTTGGAAAAACCTTCCAGCTACTCCTTCTACCCATACTCCATTCAGTAACTTTTTCTCCAACTCAATTCTAACACAGATACGTGCAAATTCATGCTTACCCCAACGAAAAGTGTTGTTATCAAAGAACAT
>NW_021432233.1:0-1747 GCF_001605985.2 Dendrobium catenatum | reverse complement strand
CTACCACATCCTATTCCCCCTTTTTTCATGATAAAAAGAGGGTCTTAGACACACATAAAAAAAAAAGGAAACGACATAACAGAAACTAAAACAAACTACACGAAAAACTATGTAAAACAAAAAATAGAAAACAGAAAACAACGACTAGAAAAGTGAGGGATCATTATCATCAGATGGAGGTGGTGGAGGTGGCTACTGAAAGTAGCTGGCTAGCATAGTAAATTGAGCATTGAACTAGGCGATGTCCTTGTCATGCTGCTATTGCTGGTGAGTAATGTAACTATCAAAATGGGCTAAGTCCTCTGTGCAGTGCTGCTCATAACGGGCAATATCCTCAGTATGTTGCTGCTCCTGTGCAGCAACGTAAGCATCGAAGCGGGTCTCCCATTGATCAAACCTTTCTATTAACTGATCAAACTGAGAGTGTTGGCGAAGAGGAGTAGGATCAGGAACATGAACAGGAGCGTGAGCCTCCTCCTCCTCGAGAGACAGAATGAAATAAAGGGAAGTATGAGCGAAAAGATCCGTTACCGAATACGAAATGTGGACAGGATTGATGATTCTGGAGACAATTATCCCATATTCTTTATATCGATGGTAAGCAACTTCATCTTCTGCCTCCCTAAAATGAGAGTCAATCTTAGTCCTCGAAGAACTCCCAGAAGTTTGTCGAACTCGTTTCCCACCAGCCATAGTAAGAAGTTAGCAAGGAAACAAAAGATGAGAAGAGGTGTGAGGTGAAAAACATGGTTGGAATGGCCTTAATTTAAAGAAACGGTCATATCATCCAGGCCGATCGCAGAATAGTCCAGGACAATATGGCACAATAATGGTGTGCAGGCTGATTGGTCAAAAAGGAGGTCCGATCGTCCGGGCCGATTATATGTATTATCCAGGATGATGCATAATAATTGATCGTACCGGCCGAAGTTAAAACATTTTAAATCTGTGCCACATGTATTTTCTAGGACGAGCAGTGGATTGGCCAGGACGATTGTCCAAAAATGGATTGTATGGGGCCTATTTTAAGGATTTAAATGTGCTGACACATGGATCGTCCAGGACGATCTAGTGTATCGGCCATAAATATGTTATCGGCTAGGACTATCGTCATGATTGCAACAGAGTTCAATCCGATCGTCTAGGACGATAAATTATAGTCCAGGACAAAGAGTTATTCAAGCAAAGAAAAGTTCAGCAGATGGAATTTTACATAAAAATTGTCCTATCATCCAGGACGATATGAGAATCGGTCAAGACGATGTGACTAGAAGTTTGATTTCAAGGAAAAGATATTGATGATCAAAACCCTCAAAAATAAATGACTGATAATTCAAAGCTAGAAATAATAATAAAAAAAAAAGCTAAAAACAAAAAAAAATGTAAGAATTTTTTTTTGTGTTAACAAAGAATCTATATGTCAAAATTTTCAAACAATTAAATTTTAGAGATTTAAAAGATCAAAGAGTTTAACAAATCAAAAATCTAAAAAAGGTAGAATATCCGATCTTGTTAATCCCTAGCTCTGACTTCTTTCAGAGTAATAATCATCCTTTTAAAACAAAAGATTTAACTCAGAAAAACTTTACTGGGTAAAAACAAGATTCAATCAAAACTTGGTTACAAAGAAAATATTTTATAAATAATATACTAAAGTAATTTGTCTTAATTATGGAATTTGAAATCAAGCCTTTGAAAGTATCAAATAACAAATGAGTTCTCTAAGTTTTAAGAGTTCAGAAAAGAG
>NW_021432232.1:0-241 GCF_001605985.2 Dendrobium catenatum | reverse complement strand
TTCTTATGATGATTCTGAGGCAGAGTCGGCCCAAAAAGCTTTTTTTTTATCTTCATCTTTCCTTTCTTGTATTTAGCTTTGTCATCACCTTTCTCCTTAGTTGGTTGGCTCTTTAGATTGTGATAATCGGCTCGAAGGTGACCTGGCTTCCTGCACTCAAAACAAATTGTATCAGATGAAACCTTATTGGACTTTGAGCTCTTACCTTTATTCTAGCTGTTCTCTTCAGAAAATTTTTGAA
>NW_021432231.1:0-408 GCF_001605985.2 Dendrobium catenatum | reverse complement strand
TATGAGGTTGAAGACCCCGACTTGCTTGAAACCATTGAGTTGGCTCAGAATCTTGACGATAAATTTTTAGCTTGATCGAATATGTTCGATGTTTGTCAAATTCTTATTAATGATTCTAGAATATTAGTCTGTGTGGAATTTTATTTTGTCAATCAATTGGATTGTATTGTTAGCTTGGTCCTCTGTTCATTTTGTTGTGATGCGGGGGTCCTCCTTAGGTTCGGGTGCTTTGCATCAATTTTTTTTTTTTTTTACAATGCTCCAGCACTATGTTTCTGAGCGTCCCGATGCTGCAAAATTTGTTGAGTGAAATGAGAAAGAGCTTAGCATCACAATTCTCTAAATTTAGCGTTGCGGTGTTATCAAATGGACCAATGACAGATGTGTTACACCGCATCGCTTCGAGGC
>NW_021432230.1:0-214 GCF_001605985.2 Dendrobium catenatum | reverse complement strand
CAGAAAATCCCTCAGGGCGTGGAGGAACAGTCCTCGATATTCCTGCTGCTGAACCGACAGGTCTAACAGAACCCTCAGATCGAAACTCAGAACGCCGATTAAATCCAGTCTGTGGACACTCTGCAATCCGATGTCCTGGCTGACCACACCTATAGCACTGACCAGTCATCCTGTAGAACTGGCCAAAATGTCGGCGTCCACAACTCTGGCACAC
>NW_021432229.1:0-226 GCF_001605985.2 Dendrobium catenatum | reverse complement strand
AAGGAGTAGTTAAGAGATGCAGGAGGGCAAGGAAAACATCAAAAACATAACAAGTTTATAAATGAGAAAAAAATGAATCATCCATATGAGGGATAGCCAAGAGAAAAAAACTCATAAGTAGTTGAAGCCAAGGCTACCCAGAAGTGAATAAAGAATATTAGAAACATGAAAAGATAAGAAGAATGAAAAACCAAAAAGAGATAAGGGGGAAACCACAATAAGAGAG
>NW_021432228.1:0-336 GCF_001605985.2 Dendrobium catenatum | reverse complement strand
TGAATCCTACAATTGTGCACCGTTCGTTGGTCATTTGGAGGCTTTAATGATGTCGGAATTTGGCGATCTTGGGTTCGTTGGATTTGTCTCGTCGAGCTGCTCGATTCGAGTATAAGATCGTTAAAATTGGAAATCGTTTGGTAACTCAAATTGAGGTTTGAATCTTACAACAGCGCTTCGGGTCCTTGATTCGGACTCATTTGGGCTCGGATTGGGTTGATCTTGGTGTCGTTGGGTTCGTATTTCTGAGACGCTCAGTTTGACTATAATCTCGCTGAAATCAGAGTTTGGATGCTCCAGAAATTAAATTTTGAAGTTTCCAACTAGCTTTTTGCC
>NW_021432227.1:0-2886 GCF_001605985.2 Dendrobium catenatum | reverse complement strand
ACAGACTTAGTAAGTATGCACATTTCGTTCTCTTAAGTCACCCATAACAAATCATGAAAAAACAGGCGGACTCACACAGGAGAGACATGCAGTTTGAAGTGGGGGAGAAGGTGTTCCTAAAACTACAACCCTACAGGCAGAGTACAGTGGCTAGAAGGCAGAACGAGAAATTGGCACCGAGGTACTTTGGCCCTTATAAAGTGTTGGATATTATTGGAGCAGTGACATACAGATTGAAGTTACCCCTCTCAGCCACTATACATCCAGTGTTCCATGTGTCTCAGCTGAGGAGAGCCTTTGGGGAGCATGCAGTGAGTGCAGAACTACCAGCCACTATGACGGAGGATTTAGAAGTGGTTTTAGAACCACTAGAGCTTGCAGGAGTCCGACCAGATAAAATGGGCAACAAAGAAGTGCTGATCAAATGGAGAGGCCTCCCTGATTTCGACGCTACATGGGAGCCATTTAAAAGAGTGAAGGAGCAATTCCCTTCTTTTCACCTTGAGGACAAGGTGAGTTTTTGGGAGGGGAGTAATGTTACGCTTGAACCGGCCCAGGAGGGGCCGGCTGGACCCGGTCCAACCCGGGTCTATACCAGGCGGAGGCGGAAATAGCCAGAGGAGGGGGCGGACAAGGTGGGCCCCACTTGGGGCTGATTTGATTATGTGGGAGGGAAATTTTTGAACGCAAAGGGCTGTTTAGGTATTTTGTAGGAATCCTTTATTGTTAAATAGGAGGATTAGGAGGGAGAGGGGGCTTATCTTGAATTTGAATGTAATTTGAGATCTAGGGTTTCTTGCTTGGGCTCTTGGCGTTGCCGGAGATTGTCGGAGAGTTGTTCTTCCTCTCGAATCGAAGAATATTGTATCTTTCTTATTGTCTTGCGTCCACTATTGGAATACAATTGATTTGTGTGATTTATTCTCAGATTTCTAGCGTATTCTTCCTGTTTTTCCCTGTTTATTGGCTGATTTCTGCTGTCGACAGCAGTTTTACATTGGATCTACTTGGTTTTGGTGAGAAACACTTGGAAATCCTAGTGTTTCCTATCACAATCGTAGCATGAAAACTTATATATAGTGTTTTATATCAGATATACTCAAGCTGTGGGCAAAATGGTTGGCATGAGCAGAATATTTGTATAACACTCCCTATCATTCTGCAGTTCAGACAACACCGTGCAAAGTTTTTTACGGAAGAGATCCACCACATTTAATATATTATGGACAGGGTAGCACATTCGTGGCTTCAGTAGAGTAGTGTTTGGAGGATAGAGACATAATACTGGTAGAACTGAAAGGGCATTTGTTGAGAGCTCAACAAATTATGAAAAGGAAAACAGATGCACAAAGGAGGGACATTCAGTTCGAAGTGGGGGATAGTGTTTACTTGAAGCTTCACCCCTACAGATAGAACAACATGGCACGGAGACATAATGATAAGTTATCCCCCCATGTATTTTGGTCCATATGAGATAGTGGAAAGCATCGAGGCTGTGGCTTATCGCCTATAGTTACCACCATCGTCAGCCATCCACCTAGTGTTTCATGTGTCCCGGTTGCGATGGGTGATAGGAGAGAGCAAATTCTGTCTTCTTTACTTCCCCCAACCTTGACGGACAACATGGATGTGTTGTTGGAATCATTAGAGGTCAAATAAGTGCACCAGGGAGTAACAAGAAGAAAAGAGGTGTTGATCAGGTGGAAGAATCTAACGGAGCATGAGGCCATGTGAGAGACTTACCAAATTATTCAGAAGCAGTTCCCTGCATTGGAACTTTTGGGGGAAGTATTGATATGGCACTTGCTAGCCAGGCGGGGGCTTTGTTTCCGCGAGTAGTAGTGCCCGGACTAAGGAATCCCGTGGACAGGCCAGTCCAGGCAATTTCTTCTAAGGAGGAGAGGGTGGACACAGGAGAGGGGGAGTCAATTATGGAGGTGGGGTCCAGCAGGAAGTTAAAACAATATATTAGGGGAGGGTCAATTAGGAAAATTCAAATAGGAGTGGGGAAATTTATTAGGAAGGTGGCTGATTTAGTAGGGAAGATTATGAGGGTTGATTTAGAGCTAAGATTCGGGTTTCTTTGGTTTTATGCAGAATTTGTGTTTGAGTGCTGGAGTTTTTCTTGTATAAGGGATCCTAGCGACGTCTAGGGTTTGGAAGAGAAGATCCTCCTCTCGAAAGAGGATCGATTGTATCTTGCTTGTTGTTATTTGATTTCCTAGCAATACAAATCTATTTTGTTCATCGAATATCGCTGAGTTTCTTGTTGTTTTTGATACCAAGGCGTATCAGAAACTAAATACCCAAAGCAGTCATTTGCATGATTAGGGAGGTTGCAGATGTTACCCACCCTTGATCAAAGAAAGTTATGAGAGAATGAACCTTAAATTTGAAAGGAGAGCGTTAAGGTTGACTTATATCCAACAACAGAATGAAGAAAAGAAGAGATAATAATAACCACAAAAGCTAATTTTGCATGTTTGGTTGTAATGTTTTATGTGCTGTGAAAAGCCAAAAAAGACTAAAATGACCACGATCATAACTAGATGAGAAATATGGAAATACATAAATTTTCCACAATCATTAACAATTTATTATACATAATAAAAGTTCTGCAATAAATTTTCAATAACATAACCCACAGAAAGACAACGTAATACTATGGATGAACCCGATTTCCCTCTTGACCATCATATTATTGATATCCTCACCACCATTTCTCACATAATTGACAACACTTGAATGTTGTGTATTGCATTCCTCTCAAGTTGTATAAGCTTCATTTTGTCAATCGACAAAGACAAGATATTGCCTCATCTGCAATTTGGCTATAAAATAAATAGTTTTTATTGTGGGCTCCGAAAATTCGGCCCCGGCCTCCGC
>NW_021432226.1:0-215 GCF_001605985.2 Dendrobium catenatum | reverse complement strand
ATTTTCTTTTAAGTTTTTGTAGAAAATGTTTTTCAACAACAGAGTTTTTAAAATCAAAAATAAAAAATGGAAAAGTAAAAACAGTAAAGTAAATGACACCAGATTTATAGTGGTTCGGTATAAATTAGACCTACATCCACTCCCAGAGACACCCTATGAGTATTGCACTAATACCAATAGTGACTCTCCTTTTGCACCCACAGCAATGTAGAGAA
>NW_021432225.1:0-204 GCF_001605985.2 Dendrobium catenatum | reverse complement strand
TATATATATATATATATATATATAAACAAAAAAAAAACTATCATAAACAAAATTTAAATTTTAACAAAAACTATTGCTAACTAGGTCAAATCTTGTTCATCTACTTTCCTAATTGGGTCATTAAAGGCCACCTTTTTATATGACTAAACCATCTAAGGTTACTCTAAGTAATCTTATCTTCCACTAGACCTACTCGAACATTTG
>NW_021432224.1:0-933 GCF_001605985.2 Dendrobium catenatum | reverse complement strand
TTTATTGTATAATTTGTAAATCTTCAAATAAATTGAGATTTTATGGGCGCCATTCACGCTAATTTTAGGTTAAGTGCATTAATCAGTTTAAAGAATTATTATTTACTATTCACATGATATTTTCAAGGGAAATTTACATACATACCACTTTATTTATGGGCGCCATACTGCTTGAGAATAGGGTTGTCAATTTGGGTAAGCGGGTCGGTTTCGGGTCGAACCCGGAACTGACCCGGCACTGTTCGGGTCAACCAGAACCCGACCCGCTTTTTAAAAACGGGTCATGTTTCCGGACCCAAACCCGACCTTATTCGGGTCCAGGTCAACCCGACCTGACACGAATGACCCGAAGTTGACCTAAAATTGCTAATTTTCAGGTCAAAATTGTGTCAATATTCTATTTTCGGGTCAATTTTCGGGTTGCTGGGTCAACCCGAACCCGATCCGATTTTTAAAACGGGTTGATTTGTTCAACCCAAACCTGACCCGTTTCAGGTTCGGGTTGACCCGAACCCGGATTTTTTCGGGTCGTGTCAAAAATTGACACCCCTACTTGAGAATCGTTCCGTTAGCTCTCATTTGTCTGCAGTTTTCTATTACTCTCAATCTTATGTAGACTTTCAAAGTTCTCTTGATTTGGTTTATAAGTTATATGGGAGTTTATATTGACAAAATTTGTTTAGAAATTGCTCTATATTGATAACAAAAAATTAGAAGAATTCTTATACAACCAATTAGCTAGATAGTGGATCTATGACTGATGTACATAGATTTTTCAGGGTAATTTATAAGATTGACAAAAGGTTAGAGGAATTTGTAGGTATGTATGTAGATTTGGATGTTTAACTTTTATGCCTTGACTGCTCAATAATATTTCACGTGTATTTAATGCACGTGCAACAAAATTAATAAAATTAAGTGTCATGGCGGTGA
>NW_021432223.1:0-377 GCF_001605985.2 Dendrobium catenatum | reverse complement strand
AGTTCAAAAAAGTAAAATTATTTATTTTTATTTATTTAAATAAGTTTTTGATTTTTTCATCCCCTCTTTAGATATTAATTTTGATAGCCATTAGCCCTTGTCAAATATATCAAAAATAAATTGCTGGGTGATAAAGAAACTCATAAAAACTGATTTATGCATCTTTGAGGAATTTCCACAAGAACCTGGAGTGCAGAAACCTGTAGGTGGAGGCTTGGTAGAGGCTGCAGTTGGAATTTCTAAACACCTGCAAGATGGCACATTGGTCCAATGCACTTCATGCTCAAGTGCACTCTTAATTCCATGACAATCGTCACCATCAGAACACGGAATTGTGGGGTGAGCCGCACACACCTGGGAGGCAACCGGTTGTTTGT
>NW_021432222.1:0-213 GCF_001605985.2 Dendrobium catenatum | reverse complement strand
GGAGAGCAATTAATGAAAATTGGAGAGAGAGGGGGAATGATTAAGTGGCCGGCCATGTAGGGAGAGGGGAGGGGGAGTTAATTGCTTAGTATGTGGGGCCCACGGTGTGGGCTCCGAAAACTCGGCCCCGGCCTCCGCTTCGCTTTTCTTTTTTTGGCGAGGGAGTTTTAACTGAATAAGTTCCGAGGTAAATTTTGGAAGGCAGATGGGTTT
>NW_021432221.1:0-320 GCF_001605985.2 Dendrobium catenatum | reverse complement strand
GAATATTCAATCAGGCATTATGGTGTTGGGATGATCAATTTTATGACATTCAAATTCTTGAGACTCAGGTGCTGCAGCATGAATTTCTAATGTTGCGGTGCTATGGAGTGTTTCAAAAATGACCTTGGCTCTGTTAGGGCACTGATTTACCAAGAAGCAGTTAAGCCCTGATCTATACGAAAAGGAACATTGTTGTTCTGCCCTGATCTAATACACTTTTCAGAGCCAGAAAGAAATTAGGCCTCAAGGGAGGCCTAATTTAAGAACGAAATTTTTTACTTGGCCAACCAGGGAAGGAAAGACTTAATAATGCCAAAAGT
>NW_021432220.1:0-397 GCF_001605985.2 Dendrobium catenatum | reverse complement strand
GTGACTCAAAGAAATTCCATTTAATTTAGTGCCTCGTTGGAACCAAGGTCAGTGTTGTTGTGTTTCAAAATGTCACAAATCTAGAAATCAACATTGTAGCACCAGAGTCTTGGGAAAATTACATAATAATTCAACACTGGAATGCCAAACTCGGAAGCATCATAGCACCAAATTATGTAAGTGAGTATCTTAGTACCTAACTTTTGTCGTATTATGATAGTGCGGTTAAGGAAAAGAAGCATAATGTCAGTTCAATCAATTGTCACACCCAATCAGTCAACCATCACACTTGATTAGCAAACAGCCATGCCAGGTCATCTAAGCATTGCAATAGAGAACCTTTAACAATGTTGAGGTACTAGCTCCTATTTTAATGTGAAAGGATAGTAAGGTACAT
>NW_021432219.1:0-377 GCF_001605985.2 Dendrobium catenatum | reverse complement strand
TGTAATATATAAGATAAATGTCAATTTTTGATATATTGATTATTTTATTAATCAAGTTCAGATTACTTGTAAATTTACAACTGTTGTGTTATAGATGTTTTTCATAGCTCTTGAATTTATTAATTAAATTACACTTTATTTTGTGATTATTATGTTCTATCTATTAGAATATGCATTATTGTGTTTTGACTGTTATATTTAGGGCTTTCAAAATCTGGTCACATGTCAAGCTTAGATCCAACCTGAAACTGACCTGACACTAGTTGACCCAACCCGAACCTAACCTATTTTTGCATGCAGGTGAGCTTTTTCAACCCGGACTAGACACGTGCGGGTTGCTGGGTTGACCTGACCCACTTGGGGGTGAGGAGTTAATG
>NW_021432218.1:0-277 GCF_001605985.2 Dendrobium catenatum | reverse complement strand
TGCCTTCCAAAATTTACCCCGGAACCTATTCCGTTAAAACTCCCTCGCTGAATAAAAGACAAAACAATCAGTGCGGCGCGGAGGCCGGGGCCAAATTTTCGGAGCCCACAGGGATGTCTATGTTGATGTTTAGAGAGTGTTCACTCTTTTTATTTATTTTGAAATTATAATTTTATATTCCAAAATTTGGAAGTTTGAAGTATTTCCAAACTAGTAGATTTTAATGTCCCAAGATATAAGGTGATGTAAGCAACTTAGAACAAAACTCAAAGAGAAA
>NW_021432217.1:0-263 GCF_001605985.2 Dendrobium catenatum | reverse complement strand
AGCATAAAAGCCCCATCCCCATTCCTACTATCTAACTTTTACTTTGCCCCATAAAAGGAAAAGGGTCTCAAAGAAATTCAAATTTTTGTTTAGATCAATCCAAACCTTCAAAATCTCTACCTTCTAGATTTAACCTCCAAAGGGGATGTCAAATCTGAGATAGTATTAAATAGTGAACTCCATGAAATTAACTTTCATGGGA
The DNA here is from genome assembly GCF_001605985.2 of Dendrobium catenatum. NCBI lineage: Eukaryota > Viridiplantae > Streptophyta > Magnoliopsida > Asparagales > Orchidaceae > Dendrobium > Dendrobium catenatum. Next base: position 61 of record NW_021432217.1, on the reverse strand, counting down.
GTCCTATCGTGATAGATCTTTTAGATTCTAACACCTATTTAGAAAATAATGATCCAGTAAT
>NW_021432216.1:0-275 GCF_001605985.2 Dendrobium catenatum | reverse complement strand
CGATCGAGGTTCTCTGCTTGCTTCAAGAGGAAGCAAAAGGAGGAAGGTTCTCTTCCTTACCAGGTGTGGCAAAAAGAGGTGTTTGTAAAGGCTTCTCCGCATAACTATGGGGGCTAAAGGAGAGTCACGATTGTAGTGCAATACTCAGAGGGCTCCTCCGGGGAGTGGACGTAGTTCGAGTTGACTGAACCACTATAAACACCATTAAAAACCCTTGTGTTCTTGTTTTTACTACTTCGGCATTTATTTCTTTCGCATATTATTCCTTTATGGTG
>NW_021432215.1:0-259 GCF_001605985.2 Dendrobium catenatum | reverse complement strand
ACACCCAGAATTTACAGAAAAGTAAAGTGGCCGAACACCACTGACAACAAACCCGGATTCTAATCCTAAGAATGACGCAAGTGATTTTTGAAATGTGATATACTGTTCCTTAAATCTTCATTTCTTCATTTTCTTTCTTCAATCTTCTTGTTCTGTCTTTTCTTCTTCTACGAACTTCTCGGGTCCGTCGGGTTCTGGATATCCAAATAAAAAGAAACTCACCCCTAAGAGGGGTATTTTCTTTTCTATTCGGATATTG
>NW_021432214.1:0-242 GCF_001605985.2 Dendrobium catenatum | reverse complement strand
CATGGCTCTTGGAACCACCCTCCAATCCACCTAATCAGCTCATTTGAATTACCTAAATGAAAATTTCATAACCCTTAATGGAGTTGACTGGTCAACCAGTCAACTCAAGGCTTAAGGGACCATTTGTATGGTCAAACCTTTCAACCCATTGAACCTAGCTCAAGCCACACCCATCCAGCCACTTGGAAAGACTCCATGACCTGCATGGATGCCACATCAGCCCTATTGACCAGTTGACTGGT
>NW_021432213.1:0-353 GCF_001605985.2 Dendrobium catenatum | reverse complement strand
TTGGGATGTTGCTTAAAATTTTGATATTATAGATCACAAAACAAGAATGATGAATGATCCTCTCTTTTTGAGATTATCTAGTATTATTTTTATTTCTTGGTGGCCATTACATGGTTATTTTTAACACTTTTCAGAGCTCTTATATATGTTTTTGGGCATTATATTCGTGAGGTAGTATGAAGCTTGCCTTTTTCCTTTATTTGTGTTTGTAAAAATCTTCTCTCATTGGAATAGTGCTTTGTTTGGAGATGATGTATGTGATGAGAAAATGAGTAATTGATGTAAATCAGAGAGTATTGGAAGTTGAAATAGAAGAGCAACCAAAGCTAATTAGTGTAGTAAAGATGAACACC
>NW_021432212.1:0-682 GCF_001605985.2 Dendrobium catenatum | reverse complement strand
TTTCTTTATTGTGTTTTGAGTTTAGTTGTAGGATTTAGTGACTTGATGGACTTTTTTAGCTCATATATGCCATGTAAATGATTTCATGTTAGGAAAGAGGATCGAAAGTGTGATACTAATCAGTTACAGGATTTCTCAAGTTTTAGTGTTGTTTGTTTCTTTAGACATTCTTTTATAATTCTGAGTGAAAAAAGGGGCATTGTATTTCTATGACTCCTGGGTATTATATATATAAATCCTACAACTAAACTCAAAACACAATAAAGAAATAATGTGAATTTTGTTAGTCAGTTCATAACAACAGTAATCAATATGATCATGAATATAAACATAAATAATAAAATGTATATAAGAGAAGTAAAATATGTAAAACAAAAGTATAGTATGATACAAATGACAACAAAATAGTATTGTATAAAAATAGTGAAATTTGTAAAGCAGTAAATTAGTATATATGTTGAATCAATAAAGCCATAAATTGTCCTTCTTAAATCATACGTCTTAGTAGTACTATTAAATTAATATGAAACCATATCAATAAGTAAAACTAAAATATCTTTAAAGATTGTCGGAATCATATCAATTTAGTAAAATCATATGAGAGTATACGCATGATATGTGGATATTTTATATTAGTATCAAATTAGTATCTTATATCACATGCTCAATATAATGAGCACAT
>NW_021432211.1:0-349 GCF_001605985.2 Dendrobium catenatum | reverse complement strand
TTAAAAAAATAAAATTATAATATTAATTTTAAGCTCGAATGAAAATATTTTTTAAATTAAAAATTTATGACCAGTAGATAAATAATAAAAAACTTGCTACCACTGGCTGCAACATATTTGACAGCCCCTCGATGGTCACCACTGGCCTCTGTTCACACCCTCTGCACATGAAACGCAAGCACATTAGAATTAGTTAGACACTTAGAAAAATTTGCACAAAAACAACTAAAGAAAGAAGTCACCATGAAAAATTCATGCAGATATTCTAATAGGCGAGATGGTGCAACGTTATCAGTGGCTGCCCCTTGATCTCAGCCATTACTTTCTCATCCTTCGAACTGAGCTTATG
>NW_021432210.1:0-401 GCF_001605985.2 Dendrobium catenatum | reverse complement strand
ATCATATATATCAAGCTAAATAGATACTACATGACTTGACACAAAGTAAATGTTCTGTTAGGTACATCCTTAGACATCTTATTCTTAGGTTGTAGTTGCAGTAACAAATTCTTATCTCGACCCAAACCCGACCCGAAACCCTATTTTGACACCCCTAGTTCCAATAACAATCATATTTATATTTGAAACAATATGTATAAAAAAGAATATTTAAAGGATTCAAAATAATGCTAGAAGCAAGAGGAAGTCAAAAGGAACCTTAAAATTGGTTCAAGGATTTGATTATTCACTTTGATCTGAAAAAAACTTTTTATATAAACAATAGTTGTTGAAGTTCACTTTGATTTGGGATAGACTTCTTAGATAAATAATAGTTGCTTGGATGCAATATGGTAATAGAG
>NW_021432209.1:0-273 GCF_001605985.2 Dendrobium catenatum | reverse complement strand
TCCACTTTTCTCATCCAGGACTTGGGACCTGGCAACGGCAGTGTTTATGTTTCAAATTTTTATTAACATAACACTGCCATTCAACTTTATTCATTAGGCTTGCTGATGTCGTCATCGTTGTTGTTGTTGTATTGCAGAGATGAGGATGCTCAGGTGGATAAGTGGCTTCACACTTTTAGACATAATGCAAAATAAGTTTTTACATGAAAAGGTTGGAGTCATTGCAGTGATAGATAAGGTTAGAGAGAGTCTCCTTGTGGGCTCCGAAAATTC
>NW_021432208.1:0-429 GCF_001605985.2 Dendrobium catenatum | reverse complement strand
AGTGGATTTATATGTTCCAAATATACCAAAAGAAGTATAGAAGGATGTGAAACAAAGCTCCTCTATGATCAAAGATGTTAGCCTTATTTATGAAGTCAAGATAACTTTTAAGTACTAACAAAGATAACCTATTTGTCAGTGTATATTTTCAATATAATGAAAGGTTTTTGGTATAGTGTTAGATTACTAATAAGATTTCACCATGAAATGTAGCGAGGATGTTGTGATTTTCAGACAATATGTAGCAAGAGAGAATACTTAAGTTCCTCATAGGACTTAATATAGTGTTTAATTAAGTTTTCCTCTTGGCAAGTGATGAGGATAGGGGTGTCAATTTTTGACAAGACCCGAAACACGACTCGAATCTGACCCGGGAAAATCCGGGTTCGAGTCAACCCGAACCCGAAACGGGTCGGGTTCGGGTTCAAC
>NW_021432207.1:0-307 GCF_001605985.2 Dendrobium catenatum | reverse complement strand
ACACCTTTAAACTCATGATCTATTCATGTGATTACTCATCATTTAATGGCAATGATCTTAATAGAGTGAGACTTGTAGGTGGCTTCATATCTAAGATTGTTTTTATTTTGCTTGGATCAATTTTAATTTAATAGTTTCGTAGAACAAATCCTAGAAATGTCCTTAAAGTAGCACCAAAGGAACATTTCAAAGGGTTCATTTTTAAATCATAGTGGTGTATGTGTTCAAAGATAATTTTAATTTTATATAAATAGTCTTTCCTTTCATACCTTTCAATAACTATAACATCAACATAACACTGCATTAA
>NW_021432206.1:0-200 GCF_001605985.2 Dendrobium catenatum | reverse complement strand
TAATCAGTATTGCTTTGTTCAATTTTCTTTTTAATTTTATTGTGTAACTCATGCAGATGAGATGGGAATGCAAATGCAGACTCAGATGTTCTAGTCCTAGGACTCATGGGAACTAGGTCGATGGGCTGATTTGGCTGATATCCTTACACGATCTCTGCAGGGATGAGGCCAGTGGTTCGGTTTATAGAGTTGTTGTAAGC
>NW_021432205.1:0-428 GCF_001605985.2 Dendrobium catenatum | reverse complement strand
TTCTCACGCCACTCTTTCCTTCTGTTCTCATACCCGAGTCTCCCATTCCTCCTTGCCGTGAAACCGCCTATCCCATACCCTATCTCCATCTATACTCAACTATACTATTTCTAACCAACCCCTCATAACTCCTCATATCCACTCTATCTCCTGTACTCAACTCCACGGTTTTCTCCATTCAAACCTCACCAAACAGGCAAACAGTAACCATTTCTCTTTCTACTCTTTATTTTTCCTCTTTCTATATAAGTATATAAATATATTTCTATAAAAAAAATCAAATCAGAAAATAAAAAAAAAAACTTCTTTAGCCTCGCCACAAATCTTTGCCGTCGTCGTCGCCTTGCTCGCTCGTCAAGTATATCATTCGCCAAACTTAAAGTTCAAATCCTGTCTTCGGCGTTCGCGACGCACCGGAGAACCGCCCA
>NW_021432204.1:0-320 GCF_001605985.2 Dendrobium catenatum | reverse complement strand
TCAATTCTATTTTATAATTGATTTTTTATAATACTTGCTGGTCATGGAGTATTCACGGAGGTTGAGGAATATATAGTTTAATGTCTTAGCTTTGTATGAATATCTAGCACACAATCAGATAGGAGAGAGGGTGTAGCGTTCATAAGAGACACCAGAGTTTAACCACTGAAAAGGGAGGAAAACCACGGGGCCTGGCCTAGTTTGAATGAATCCACTAGTATTTGCAGTTGATTACAAATGAGGCCCTTCTTAGGGAGAAGGCCTTGGCTTGATGTTACAAATATACGTCATATAGAGCACATTAAATGGTGGGAGTTACA
>NW_021432203.1:0-1039 GCF_001605985.2 Dendrobium catenatum | reverse complement strand
CTTTATTTGAAAATATTTCTTTTAATTTTTGGAAAATTAGTATGTCAATATTTTTGCAATCAATTGATTATCGAATGTGGCATATGATTCAAACTGGCTATTCTGCACCTTCACGTATGATAGATGGAGTCAAAATTAATATTTCTTTTACTGAATGGAGTAGAATAGAACTAGTCAATGCACAACTAAATGCTAAATGCTTGAATTATTTTTTCTGTGCATTAAATTCTGAAATTGGCTCCCTCATTGCCTACGAGCAAAGTGTGAGTCAAAGATTTTTTGATGCAGGTGATGAGAAGACTAATGTGCTAAAAGCCAAACACAGATGAGTATGGCTTAGTAGATGATGAAAGCAAGGAGATATCATCGATAACAAATAAATTTGAAAGTCTATTGAAGCACAAGCATGAACATCAACAAAAGCGGAGCAAATATAAAAATTATAAAAATGTTAAGTTTTCTTCTGACATAATTTGCTTTGGGTGTAGGAAACTCGGACATTTTAAGCGTGAATGCCCCAACTTAAAAACTCCTCCTGCAAAGGAAAAGAGTAAAAACAAACCATTTGTAATATGGGGAAAAGATGAAAAGCAAAAAGTCTCCTGGGCAGACTTAGTTTCTGATTCAACAGAACAGGAGCAAGATGATGAGGTATAAGTATGTTAAGGTTTGTTTATGTGTTTTGTTTATGTGTTTTTTGTTTATGTGTTTTTGTTTATGTGATTTGTATGTTTTTTTTTTTTGTATGTTTAACTTATTTTATATAATTGTATGTTTTTGTTTTGTTATTATGTTGTTATTTTATATTTTATTTTATCTCTTCTTTTTGATAATATCAAAGGGAGAGAAAGTTTTGTAGTTTATTGCATTTTATTGTAATTTTTGATGTTATTTATTTATCTTTTTAAAAATAAAAATTAAAAAAAAGGAAGCTTTCCCCTAATTTTTAATTTAATTCTTTTACCTAGGGGGAGTTTAGGAGAAATTGTTTTTAATTTTCATAGTCAACCAATATTATTTGACATCATCAAAAAGGGGG
>NW_021432202.1:0-585 GCF_001605985.2 Dendrobium catenatum | reverse complement strand
TTCTAATAATTTTGAGAGAGTGGTGTATATAGGGGGGCTCTTGCACGCACTTCTAATTTTATTTTCTACTGTTGGTGGCTCTTGCGATTCATCTTCTCCACTCAACGTTAAGCCTTATTCGTAATTCGCTGCTCTCGTGCCATTTTCGTGATTCGTTCGCAGCTCTCCTGAGTTATGAGGAAGATTTTCTCGCGAATGAGGGCATACGAGCCACAGGCGAACATTCGATGTTTTCGTCGATATTCTCCTGTGTCTTGAGGAAAATTTGTTCGTTCACGAATGAGGAACGAGGGCATACATATCAACACGATTTCAATTTCCTGTTCTTCGTTGTTCTTGATGTTCTCTTGTGCGCGCTTCTATATCTTTGTTCAACTATTTTGCTTTTAGATTTATAGCCTCTTGTGGGCTTTTTGGCTTGTATATAACAAATGTTGTAGTTTTTTGGAATGCCTCTTATCAGCTTTTTGTCTTCATGTAATAACTCAAGTAGGATTTATTAATTATTAATTCCTATAAATTCAAAACCTTGAGAGGATTAAAACCTGAAAATGGTTTGAGATTAAAAATGTTCAATTCATCTAA
>NW_021432201.1:0-321 GCF_001605985.2 Dendrobium catenatum | reverse complement strand
GTCTTCTGTCTGCTTGTACGAATGTTGCAGATCCGGTGGCGTGGCTTAGTAGTTATGGACGCCTTCTGTCTGCTGGTACGAATGTTGCAGATTCGGTGGCGTGGCGTGGCAGCTTCTGAATAGACTTGTTCGCTGCTTTGCACAGGTAGACTGTCGTACACTATTTGTTGATTTTTTGTAGGCGAGTCATAGTGCACTAACTAATCTCCTGCCTTAAGTTGTAGAAGCTCGTATATAGCTTGTTGTAGTCAATTGGTATTTTGTATGTAGATATCATTTTGTATGTATCAATTTAATTGAAGAGCTTGGGTCACTTTAATT
>NW_021432200.1:0-270 GCF_001605985.2 Dendrobium catenatum | reverse complement strand
CCAAAATCAAGAGAAATGAGAGAAAAATCTCACCAGATGAAAGAGACGAAAGGGCGGCGGAGGCGGAACCCTAGCAGAGCAAAACTCATTTCGCGAAAAAATCTATCAAGATATATGATTCTAAAATTACCACTTAGATCAAAGTGATAGTTGTTATAAAATAAGGATGAAATACGATTTAACCTTTCAAAGTATTTAAAATTAAATAAAAGTATTACAAAGTATTTGTTTGAGATAATTTACTACTTTGCTTTGTAAACCGCAGTTATA
>NW_021432199.1:0-271 GCF_001605985.2 Dendrobium catenatum | reverse complement strand
ATTAAAATAGGTTAGAGAAAGAGATACAATCAACGATATTTTTTCCCTTTAACAGATTAAGAGATATAAAAATATTGACTATAAATTTTCAAAAAGCAAAAACAAGTTATAAAATATCATTTCAATAGTGACCATAAAAAAAAGAAAAACTAAAAAAGAGAAAAAAAAAACTAGTAAACAAAGAGAAATAAAACAAAAAAATAATAAAATAGAAGATTCATAAATCAGTAACAACAAGTTCATGCATTTATGTCAATCATATCCAATCTGG
>NW_021432198.1:0-334 GCF_001605985.2 Dendrobium catenatum | reverse complement strand
GGGAAACTGGGCCTTTCCCACCACGCTAACAAAGGCGAGTATGGTAGGTGCCCTCTTTCGAGGACACCGCAGCAGTGTAATTTTTGATCCACCACCACGCCAAGAAAAGCGTGTATGGGTATTTCGCAAAAAAATATATTTTTTTGAAAATATTTTGCAAGAAAAGCAGTTATTTCCCCGCAAGTGGGTACTTATTAGTATCCCCGCTTCGTCGTACGCATCGCACCGGGCTCCCTTCCCACCACGCTAAGAAAAGTGTGTATAGGTGGGGTTTCCAAGGCGATAAAAACTTCGAATAAGGGATTTTAGGTGATTACCCGCTTCGTCGCAAGCG
>NW_021432197.1:0-299 GCF_001605985.2 Dendrobium catenatum | reverse complement strand
AATTAATAATTTTCTATCGATTTAGCCCCCTTTTACTACCCTGCATGAGCGTGGCCACCTGCAGAAAACTATGTGAACATCCAGATCGTGCCTAACCTAAGGGTAATCTAGTCACCAAACACATCAATCCATCCACAGAGTGCAGAAGGTAATCAGACACAGCAAAGCTATTTCATCCACAACATGCAGTGAAAATTATGAAAAATCCGGCATACAGCAGTAAAGTAAACGCCGGCCTAACCTAGATCTAGAGTTGATTGTCCTAGCACATCATCTAAAGTGTGTGTAAAAGATTGTGT
>NW_021432196.1:0-1325 GCF_001605985.2 Dendrobium catenatum | reverse complement strand
CGGCAAAACCACCCGATCAGAGGGCACATGCCACGTCTCTGTTGGCAAGAGACTATTTGAGGATGAATCGTAGTGATACACCCGACATGAATTCGCTCTTTGTGAGCTGAGGTTAATTTCAAATTTATCACCCCCGACAAACGATTGCGGAAGGTGGATGTTTTTTTTTTAGTTTTAAGTTTTCAAGTGATTGATTTTATTTCAAGAATTTGAGTTGTTATTTGATTTGAGATTTGACCCCTCCTGTTGAGATTTTCTGTCAACGCGGCCATCATCGGGGTGATTTCAAAATCACTTGTACTTTCGTAGGATTTTGGGAGATATTTTGTTATTCAAGTCGTGTCGACTCCGATCCTTTCAAGGAGGAGGATGAAACTTGAATATTAGACCCGCGCAGCATTCTCGAATCGTCAGATTTGAGATTTAGATGTGACGATTGGAGCGCATGCGGATTGTAGCATTTGACCCTGCGCAGCATTCTCGACGATTTGAATTTGCAACTTAAATAGTTCTGTCAGAGCACATGCAGGGGTATAGCATTTGAGTTTAGGGGATCATATTTGATATAAAAGGGGCATTTTAAAATATTTAAATATGATCAAATTATGAAAGTGATTTTTATTTAGAAAAACGGCCCGGGATTTCATTTAAGGGGCCTACGAATGCCTTCTGTCCGCTTGCACATATGTTACGGATCCGGTGGCGTTAAGACTTTCTAGATTTCAGTTATTGCATTTAGTTTGTTTTAACTCCTCTGAATGTCACTTAGCATAACTTGTAGAGGGTGTTTGCTCAATCCCCACTACTAGATCATGTTCGTAGAAGAATTATTTTGTTTGCTACAAATTCTTCTATTCTTTTCCGTAGGAGATCGTGTCTTTGCTTGTAGGTTAGTTATTGTGGTCACTAAGAATTCCCTATTCCTTCTCATAGGAGAATTGTAGCATGCTTGTAGTGTTTTATAAAATATATATTCCTTCACCAATATTCTCATATGAATGTGATAGGGACTGCCATATCTTCCTATATGACATATACGAAGAATATCATCAACCTTGACATTATTTCTTTTGGAGTTAAATGTGTCCACTTCTGCTTTGAAGCCAATCAAAGAGCACCATTACATTTATCGTACATATACATCAGCCTTTTTGTCTTAGAAAATTGGTGTATTATCTACATTTTTAGAAATGTAGATTGTATGCTCTTATCATACTACACTCCTCTTGCTTTGCTTACAAGAACATATTTAACATTAGCATTTTGACCGATATAACCACCATGTAAAGATTATAATATTCATTAGAGATTTTATACTATGGCTC
>NW_021432195.1:0-260 GCF_001605985.2 Dendrobium catenatum | reverse complement strand
GGAGAATTGCCTAGTTCTTAAATGAGTTTGGCATTTTCGTTCAAATAAGATGTTATAAAGGCTTAAATACTTCTTTTGGGCAATCCTTTAAAAAAATTATGAGATCCCTTAAATAATCTATTTGGCGGATGAATCTTCAAATTGTTGCGCATTCAATACTTCAAAGAAAAAGTAGATCAGATTCATAATAATTCTCTTTGGAATGTTTTTAACTATTATTAGTTTATTACTTAGAAATGTATATTTCTTACCCCAAACAT
>NW_021432194.1:0-326 GCF_001605985.2 Dendrobium catenatum | reverse complement strand
GATAAATAGGTCCTTTGATATTTAAGATTTAGAAAGAGAAGCCACTTTTTTTTTTTTGCTACACATTTAATGAATGTGTCTCTTTTTTTTTTCTTTTCCTTCTTCACTTTTTATTTTTATTTTTTTTTAATAGGTTTTCTTTACTTAAATCTTATAATTATTATTTCAGTTGTAAAATCATCTTCCAAGTATAAGAGTAAAAAAATTAACACTCTTATACAAGGAAGACTGATTTATAAATTGGACCTGATCCTATAGTATGAATAAACAACTTAGTTGAGATAATTATAAAAATAAATTCATCAACTCGCAAGATGCTTATGAGA
>NW_021432193.1:0-329 GCF_001605985.2 Dendrobium catenatum | reverse complement strand
ATGTTTTTGTGTTTTTTAGTTTTGTTTATTTTTTTTTGAATTTTTTTTTTTCGTTGAAGTTTTTCTCTGATCAGCACACACATTCACTTTTCTAAAAATATGAAATCTACTTCTTATTTTTTTTAAAATCTTTGGTAAGTTGTGTTTGACTTCTCTAAAGTAGCTAGAGGAAGGGAACTCATGATTTTGTTTGTCTTTTTCTCTTCTTAAAGAGGTTATTTTAGTTTTGATTCAAAATCTTTACCATATTTTAAATTCCATTTTGAAACTTATTTTTTGTCTTCTCCCTACATTTTTTTTCTATCGCATAGGAATCTTTTGCAAGATTG
>NW_021432192.1:0-214 GCF_001605985.2 Dendrobium catenatum | reverse complement strand
CCCGACACGGAAGATGGGTTGAATTCCTTCAAGAATATACTTACACCATCAGGCACAAAGCTGGTTCTGAAAACAAGGCTGCGGATGCACTAAGTCGTAGGATGATGGTTACGCGTGAGATGAGGACTGAAGTGATTGGTTTTGAGCAAATTAAAGAAAACTATTTGGACTGCCCCAATTTTGGAGAAACCTATGCCAAACTAACAACTGGAGA
>NW_021432191.1:0-2125 GCF_001605985.2 Dendrobium catenatum | reverse complement strand
ACTATATATAATAATAAGTAGAAAATGATGAGAAATCTGAAAAGTTCTAGAATCCTATAACAAATTTGTAATAAATTAAATCACATATATCTAAGAAGCTTTTTAACTAAGATGCGATGCATCTAGCTCACCCCTAGTCAATTTGTCCTGGAGCATAACATTGTGTTGCAGCCACAAGACTTTTGATCAAGTTCTATGAATTTGGCTCAAATTTGAAAGGATTCCGAGAATTTAGATCGATTTTATTAAACATATAGCTAGTGCTCTACATATGTAGAGGGGCATTTTTTCTGAGCTTCCTGACAAAAAAATGATTCTCATGCGATCCTTCATTAGACTAGAGTTAGACAAGATACAAGGATTAAATATATTTTTCAATCTAAAAATTTGAACTTTTAATTAATGATCAATTATTTAATTTTTTTACACAAATATATTTTTAAATTATTTGATATGAAAGTTTTACTTAGATCGATGCTTAGAGATTGATGCTAACAATTGAATAATCTGCTTTAGCTATATGATTTATCGATTTGTGATTTGTGCTAACTCTAAATGATTTGTTCTAAATTTGCATTTGGTTACTATTATTAATATTGATTTTAATTATTTTAATCTAAATTCAACCCATTTGCAAGCCTTGCGACCCTATTTTTGTACGTAAGAGTTAAGACCATTTGCTGAGACATGAGTGTAGTTATGGGGGTAGGATTATCTGCTCTTTTCCAGAACTCTTTCTAATTCTCTTAAGATTTTGTTTGGACGGTTTTCTTACTACTTTTTAAAACAGCATTTTAACATAAAAAAATATTTTTTGCACTAAAAAGTTATTTTAGGCTTCTTTTTGGGGCGACTTTCGTATTGCTCCTTAAAGCCCTTTCTAGTATAAAAATTTTAATTTTTTACTAAAAAATTGATTTAAAAAGCAGCAAAAATGCCGTCCCAAATGAAGTCTTAATAAACAATAAAAAAGTTGTCCCAAACGAAGCCTTAGCTTAAGGCTTCGTTTGGAATGGTTTCTTACCGCTTCATAAAGCAACTTTTTAGTAAAAAAATTAAAATGTTTATGCTAAAAAACTGATTTAATAAGCAGAAAGAAAGTCATCCTAAACGAAGTCTAGGACAACTTTCTAGCTTGTTGCTTATTAAAGCAGTCTTTTGGTATAAAAATTTTCAATTTTTGTACTAAAAAATTACTTTAAGAAGCAACAAAAAAATCGTCACAAGTGAAGTCTAAATCTAAAGCTTCTTGCTTTCGCATCTAACGTATTAGGCATTAAACTGTCAGGATCGGTCAACAAAAACTGCTCCTCCTCTTCACCTAAAGCTGATGCAACGCATATGTTTTTCAGCACAGTTGAAATATTTTTTTTTTAGAGTTACGCATATTTTAATTTTGGCCGAATTCGACTCCATCGAATGAGTCATGGTGCCATTTTAATAAAGTTACAAGTAGAGTCCATTTGTGATTGTTTTTTACCACATTAAATGTTTGGCCAAAACAGTACTACTAATAGTTTTTAACATCCAATCGGCTGAAGGTACGCTGAAGACCATCTGTTTATGAATATTGCATATGTTATGAGCTAGAATATTGTTTAAATGTTGGCGAAGGATTGTTTAGCAGAAGGAGAAAGATGACTAGAATTTCTATATGAATTTGAAGCTAAAACTTCCTTGCTGTCTAAATATAAGCTTTCTTTGGGGGCTGTTTGGTTTACATGGAAAATGATATAATGTGAGGAGTTACGAATGCATCAGGAATTTACTTTACTTGGTAGCGTGACGAACCAAACACCAACAAAGTAAAAAAGTAAAGCATTCATTATCTTTGTAATATCAATTTTTTTCCAATCAAATATTCCCTTAGGATCGGAGTGAAAGGATGATCAGCTCAAAAGCCAAAGTTTGGGAAGTTGGTGAACTAATGAAGATAATTATAGGCTGTTTGAATGAAGTAGTACTAAGGAGCAATGAATTTCTTTTAAGTTAATCGATCCGCTCAAATTGATTTAACAATAGAAATTATATTTTGTTTAATTTTGAATAGATCCTTCATATGTTCACCTGATTTTAATCTTTGTTGGTGAATATTGTTGAGAAATTTTTATATGCGGACTAATAT
>NW_021432190.1:0-314 GCF_001605985.2 Dendrobium catenatum | reverse complement strand
ATCACGACCAAAGCCTATATATTCCCTAAAGGCTTCAAACCATTGAGTTATGAATCATAGGGTATATTCGATAGGCATCAAGCCCTTTGTCAGCTAAGGTGGATTCAAATATATCCCCTTAGACAAACACAAACCCAAATCTACAAGGTATTCTTGGACGAAGCAACCCATGGCTGTCGACAAGGTGCCTTCTGTCAGGTTGGGTCGACTACCTCCTCTGACTAAGTGGACCAGGGATTATGATAGTCGGGGACGACGGAACCATGGGATCTTTATTGGGCTCGTCTTCATTCCCCCCACCACCAGTTTTAAGT
>NW_021432189.1:0-249 GCF_001605985.2 Dendrobium catenatum | reverse complement strand
TAGGGTATCAGATTCCTAAGTTTTGGGTCCCTAAAAGATATCTAAAAATTCTCTTAATTGCCGTCAGGTGGGATTCCTTAGGGTCAGCTTAAAATCTAGCATAGAAACAAACACTAAATATTATATCAGGTCGGCTAGCAGTCAGGTAAAGTAAAGATCCAATCATCTCACTATACTTCTTCTGATCAACAGATTTACCACTTGGGTCCTTTTCCAACTGAACACTAGAGGTCATGAGAGTCTTAATTA
>NW_021432188.1:0-1361 GCF_001605985.2 Dendrobium catenatum | reverse complement strand
AAATCTTTAAATAGTATAAAAAATATTACTATTATTAATTATTTAAAGTAAGATACATTCTTTCATGAATATATTTCAATGCCATTTAATTAAAGTTTTATATATAAATACATATAAAATTTTAAATATTTGATATACATTCATAAAAAATTTATGATATTTGCATAAACCTCCATTTAATATATGGCATTCTATATAGCTCATCATAATTTATTTATTGAGATCTTTGATTATCACCTAAGAGGTTTTGGGTTCAAATTAAACTCTGACGGTTCCGTTAATGGTTATAAAAGTGGTTGTGGGGGTATTATTAGGGATTGATTTGGCAATGTAATTCTTGCTTATGTTGGCTCTACTTATCCTTTCTCTTTCGGTTATCATGACGGAACTGCATGTTTTGTTATGGCCCAAAAGTTTGGCTTTGAATGCTAAGAAAATCCAGGTGGAAAATGATGCCAATCTTATCATTCATATTCTTAATGATATGGCTACCTATAAGCCTGACTTATTTTATATGATAAGAGAAATTAAATTCTTGCTTAGTCAGCAATTTGCCTCATTGTTAGTGGAGGCTTTTTGGTTGTACTGCTCGTTGTTGGGGCTTGTTCTCCTTTGCCTCATGTTGCTTCTTCTCGGATTTTGTACTAAAATGTATTTTATAAAACAGTAAGAAAGCTGTCCCAAACAAAGTCTAAATTGGTTACAATCTAAGAAAAAAGCAGTTATAAATGTTGAATGGGACGAGATATCTATTTACAAAGAAATAAATAATGAGGCTTCTTATTTTTAGCTCAAAAGTGGATTAATTATTTTGTGTGGTCATTGGACGGTGTTCGGGGACGAATGAGAGCGCATCACGTCATTTTTTTGTTGTGTACTGTTGTGTACCAGGTGATGTGGCACGCTCTCATTCGTCTTCGGACGGTCCGGTGACCGCACATAATAATTTCTCCCAAAAGTGGGGTTACCAATATTTAATATTTTTTGGAAATTGCATAGGGTGCTTATTCCCTCAGGTTAATGGGAGGACCGGAGGAATTTATTCTTGCAAAGCAAGAGAATGTACTCTCTTATTGTAATGGCCCCTTCTTATTCCTAATTCTGGCCTACATAATATAGATTAAGGTTTCATTTGAGACAGCTTTTTTGATGCTTTCTAAAATGACTTTTTAGTACAAAAAATTCATAATCATGAAAAAAAATTTTATCTGATTCAGAATGAATTTTCTACTTATTCAATTCACTTTGAGATAATTACTATATAATAATTAATTTATTACTCATGCATATAAACTATATTTTCATAATGAAAGCATTAGGCTGATTAAGCTGAGTACACCCAAATAATTAGCAGCTAATGA
>NW_021432187.1:0-527 GCF_001605985.2 Dendrobium catenatum | reverse complement strand
AGTGGATAATTTATTTCTCTTTTGTTTGTAGTGCATGACTTTATTTTTCTTTAGTTTGAGATTATGTTCTTATGTGCTATTTTACATGATTTAACAAAAGAATAGAAGTTCATGTGTAGTTGTTGAACAATTTATGGGCTTGTGTTTGCTATGTTGTGATTTTTCCTAATATATAGTTAAATGATTTGCTTGTTAGATTGATGACATTGAGTGACACTCTTTTGATGGTTATTGGATTCAACTAGGTAGATGAAAAACATCCTATTGTCATTGTGTCGGTTTTTATTTTTACTTCATGCTTATTTCTTTTTTAATTTTTAATATTTCTAGCTGAGACTTCTAAAAATATGAACTGAAAAAGTTTCTTAATTATTGTCAATGGTTAAAAATTGCAGTTGAATTTAAAATGAATAAGAGTTGGATCTTACATCTTAATTTTAATAATTTAATAATATAATTGCATCTTACATCTTTATTTTTTTAGATAATGAGGGTGCTCCGATAAAAAAGAGAGGCCGAACTACTTG
>NW_021432186.1:0-1276 GCF_001605985.2 Dendrobium catenatum | reverse complement strand
CCTGGTCGTTTTAGGGCACTAACCGGCGGTTTTCCGGCAGTCCAAACCGCCGGTACAAAATAACTTATCAACGGCGGTCCAGGCCGCCGTTAAACTGCCGGTTCATATTGATATCCGGCGGTTTTTGGACCGCCGTTAGTACCGGCGGCTTAACGTTCAAATACCGCCGGTTAGGTCGTCGTTAAAAGCCGGCGGTTAAACCGCCGGTAACACCGGCGGTCCATAAACCGCCGGTAATAGCCATTTTTCCTGTAGTGTTCACCATAAGGGTTTTTTTTCCAACCAACTCCTTATTAATATTACAATGGCCCAAGCCCACAGTCACCATCGCCTCAGGAGGAAGCAGTTCCCCAGATGAGACCAGATTAATATTACCTAGACTCTCAACAGACGAATCCGAATTAACCAAACAACAGTTCTCCTTCACAGGATCAATAGGTACAACAGTTTCCACAACAACCACAACTCCATTCTCCGGAAGCAGAGCACCGCACCCCATTATTAATATTACAATGGCCTAAGCCCACAGTCACCATCACCTCAGGAGGAAGCAGTTCCCCAGATGAGACCAGATTAATATTACCTAAGCTCTCAACAGACGAATCTGAATTAACCAAACAATAGTTCTCCTTCATAGGATCAATAGGTACAGCAGTTTCCACAAGTCCATTCTCTGGAAGCAGAAAACTCGTATCATCGAACTTAACCGCCATTAGGGCGGTGAAAGGAAAAGGGAAGACAAAACTAGAAAAGAGAATAGCAAACAAAACACATACAGAAGTAAGGAACACTTCCCTTAGTGGAGCGAGCTGACGGCGAGCAGCAGAAGCGTCCCCAAGAGAGCAGCAGAAGCGCCCCCAGGCGAGTAGCAGAAGCGCCCCCATGGCAGGGGCGCGCAAAAGGAGAAAACCCTAGCAGACGAGATGAGGTGGTGTCTTAGCCGCTTAGTTTTTGTTCCATATTCCGATAATTTAATTTCTTCTAAAAGAAATTGCCTAAAAGGGTTAAACTTATTTTATCTCATATGTTAGTCATTCATGTTTATTTTTTTAATTCTGATTTATGTTACTTTTTAAAAAGGATGTGCTTATTTTATCTCATATTCTATTAGACATTTATGGAATGATTTTATTTAACTATTATGTTGTATGTTATAAATTATATCATCTCCATTGTGCAATTTTCTGTTGTTCACATTATACTTTCTGCTTCAGGAATTAAAAAAGATGGAGAGTATGATTTCTGTTAAATTTGTTTTCTATTTGTTTTTAAACAT
>NW_021432185.1:0-306 GCF_001605985.2 Dendrobium catenatum | reverse complement strand
ATTTTATTTTTTTATTTTATGCTCATTTATCTTAAAGTTCAAAACTAATAATCAATGTTTGGTACATAAATTCACTCGGAATAACTTTACAATCTTTGCAATCTAAACGATCTATTTTTTTTATAAGAAAATAATCAATCTGCATTTTACTATATTCATTTTTCTAAGTGAGAAGATACTCATCTATTTTCTTAAATAAGGTATTAGCTATTAAAAAATCATACAATGACAACAACAACATCAAGCCTTTGTTCCACTATGTGGGGTCAGCTACATGAATCCTTTTTCGTCATTGTGTCCGGTTAA
>NW_021432184.1:0-231 GCF_001605985.2 Dendrobium catenatum | reverse complement strand
CAACCAATATTCAACCAGGTTATACGTGTGTTCTAGTATCAATAATCAATTCAAGATTCAATTCAATAATCAATCGTTAATCAATATAATAATCAATCTTTAAGCAATCTAGAACAATCATATCAATAATCATAAGCATATCAATTCACTCTATCAATTCCAAGCAAATCAGAAAATCTATGAAAATCAGGCAGCGTAACGGCAGTCTATCAAATTTACACAAAAATCCTG
>NW_021432183.1:0-285 GCF_001605985.2 Dendrobium catenatum | reverse complement strand
TCAAATTTTATTGAGTTCAAAACAATTTTCTTCAAGGCCTTCAAGATCCTCCAATTGGAGTCAGGCACTCTACTTAGTTGTGACTCAATTTTGAAAGTCAATTTGTAGCCATGTAAAACACACCTCTATATGAGAACAAGCTTGGACCCAACATAGAGTGTTATTTCACAAAGTGGATCTTAATAGAAATGATGCATATATTTAAGGACTCACATATATCTCTCAAGAATGGGATTTGAATTCTTATCGAAAATAGAAGATTCATTGTTTTTATTGAAAATTTTC
>NW_021432182.1:0-296 GCF_001605985.2 Dendrobium catenatum | reverse complement strand
AGTTTTTCTGTTATAATCACATACTTTGAAAATTATTGTTAAGTTTTATATGGGGTGCTAAATCCATTCTTTGCAAATCATTTGAACAACTTCTATCCATATTACTTATTTAGATTTTTTTTCTTCCTAATACTTTGCCGCTAATTTTGTCTATAGGTGTTAAGCTTGGATTTAATACAGAAATAGATAAGAATACCTGGCAAACATAAGTTCAAAAAAAGTGATGGAGAACTTCACAAATATGCACCATCGATAAATAAGGAAATCCATTAATAAATTCCTTACCATAAAAAGTA
>NW_021432181.1:0-370 GCF_001605985.2 Dendrobium catenatum | reverse complement strand
GCTTGTGAATGGACAGCCCAATTCATTATGCAATAAATCATTAACTTGCTTACATAGTGTATATATAACATTAGTCCAAATCAAATTTGAATATAAAATCTTCAGTTTAGTCAAGCACAAATTACAATAAGCCATCTACCTCATTTTTTGAATAAAAAAATAATATTTAACCAAAAAAAAAAACATCTTATTCTTAGGCTTAATTGCTTCTTTGAACTTGGGATATGTTTGGTTGGGGGCTTTAGATGGCAAATTAAGTGCTAAGTAGAATTGAGCAGTTTGGCTGATGAAAAAAATAAATTAATGTAAGTTGGCATTAAACTAATAAAAGTGTTTAATTATAATTTAGCTTAAACTCATTTTTTTAATT
>NW_021432180.1:0-327 GCF_001605985.2 Dendrobium catenatum | reverse complement strand
GTAATAACTAGGTCGTCTACATAACACTCAACCTTTTTGTGATCAACTCATCAAAAATGTATTTCATTGCTCACTGGTAGGTGGCATCAACATTTTTTAGGCAGAAGGGCATGATTGTGTAGCAAAATATGCTAATGGGCATTCTGAATGATATGTGCTTTTCATCTTCAGGCTCCATCTTTAACTGATTGTTGCCTGATAATCCATCAATAAAGGAGAACATTTCGTAGTTGGACGTCATATTCACTAATAGTTCTTATACAGGGAGTGGAAATTCATTTTTTGGATACGCTTTATTTAGGTCCCAAAAATCAATACATACATGGA
>NW_021432179.1:0-285 GCF_001605985.2 Dendrobium catenatum | reverse complement strand
AATAATATTTGGAATCATCAAAACTATACAAGTTGCAAGAATGTAAAACATACAAATAGCAACTATCTTAACACATATGAGATGACATAAGGAGAAATTAGCAAAAAGTGGTGTTCTGTCTCCTCTATCAGATACTGAAGCATAGAAAGATTTTAATCGAGTGCATGCTTCATTTGCTGCTGAACCCCATAACATAAGATTGAGATTATGTGCCGATAGTTTTACCCCATATGGTCAAGTAGCTACACCATAGTCTTGTTGGTCAATTATACTAACACTATACAA
>NW_021432178.1:0-254 GCF_001605985.2 Dendrobium catenatum | reverse complement strand
GGATCATAAGGCCAAGTGTAAGCCCTTTCTCTAGTCCACTCCTCCTGGTCAAGAAGAAGGATGGGAGTTGGAGATTCTGTGTGGATTACAGGGCTCTGAATAAAGGCATTGTACCAAACAAGTTCCCAATTCCAGTAATTGATGAACTATTGGATGAACTATTTGGGGCAATAGTGTTTTCCAAGTTAGACTTAAAATCCGAATACCACCAGATCATAATGAAGGAGGCGGATGTTCCAAAGACAGCCTTCAGG
>NW_021432177.1:0-349 GCF_001605985.2 Dendrobium catenatum | reverse complement strand
CGAGACAAATCCAACGAGCCCAAGATCGCCGAATTCCGACATCTCTAAGACTTTCAAATGTACAATGAACGGTGCACGATCGTAGGATTCGATATTGGCTGTCCATTCAATCACTCCCTATTCGCCCCTGATCTCACGCCTATTTACGAGCTATGCCACTCCAAAAAATTTATAAATAGAGCCCTCATTCTTCACAAGAGGGGGACTCAAGCAAGAAGGGAAGAGAAGAAGAGGAGAGGATAAGAGAATGAAGAGAAGGAAGAAGCTCCTCCTCGACCACCGACGGAACCTTTCCGGACCACCACCGAAGCTTGCCGGACCACCGCCGGAAACTCGCTGGACCACAGCC
>NW_021432176.1:0-299 GCF_001605985.2 Dendrobium catenatum | reverse complement strand
AAACAGCCACCCAGGCTACTCAGTGGTGGGAGAAAGACTGTACTATCAGGGAAGGAGTGTGATCCCTAGGTCTTCCATTCATATTCCCCAACTGCTACAGGAGTTTCATGGGAGTGCCATAGGAGGGCATTCAGGAGTGCAGAAAACTTATAGCCGGTTAGCTGCTGAATTGTACTGGAAGGGGATGAGGAAAGACATAGAGGAGATGGTGGCTAAATGTAATACCTGCCAGCGGAACAAGTACATGACGATGGCACCAGGAGGATTACTACAGCCCCTGGCCCTACCAGAGAAGGTTT
>NW_021432175.1:0-241 GCF_001605985.2 Dendrobium catenatum | reverse complement strand
ACCCCCCCACCCCCCACTCTTGGCGCACCTCGTACTTTCAACATCATGGATGCACAAAGCTTTACGTCGCTAACCTTAGCTCGGCCAAGGCACTGATCTTTTCTTAAATTCTAGAGTGGCTAGTGCTCCAATGTCTTAATAACATGCCAGGGCATTGTGGATGATAATGCTGTGACATAGAATATATGGGCACTATGACGCTCATTCAACACTATGATTTTTTTGCTTTCTCCTAAGTATT
>NW_021432174.1:0-266 GCF_001605985.2 Dendrobium catenatum | reverse complement strand
AAGACAACAAACCTCCAATCAAAATTCTCAGAGTCCATATCAACCACAATAGACAGAAATCCGTACAAAAATTAGAATACGGAACTGACAGAACAGAACAGAATGAATCAAATCAGAACATAACAGACAGAACAGAACAAATTAAATATCAAATCAGAACTGAATCATATATCAAATTTGAACAGATAGAATCGTACAGAAATCAGAATCAGATCATATCAGAATAGAACAGAATCATACAGATCAGATCAAATCAGAACAGAACA
>NW_021432173.1:0-538 GCF_001605985.2 Dendrobium catenatum | reverse complement strand
AACTTATCGAATAATTATTACATTAATCTTTAAAAAAAAATGTGTTAATGCTAGGTCGTCCCTTGGAAGCGATGCGTTATATGGCCTAACTATAATAACAACTGTGCAAGGGCGGCTGCACCGGCACCGAGGTGCAGTTTAAATAAGCAAGGGTTCCCACATCAAGGGTGGATATGGGCAAAAAAAATCTAGTCCATGAAATGAAAATTAGGATATAAACATGGAATATATGTTCCCTTAATGGAAAATTAATAAAATTAATAGATATTATTATTTATAGGAATATAAATATTTTGTGCATTCAGAAAACTAAATGGGTTGGAGAGAAGGCTAAGGAGATTGATAGTTTATGATTTAAACTATGGTATTCCGATAAGACTCGTACTAGAAATGGTGTTGGTATGATTATAGATAAGAATTTGAAGGATAATGTTATAAATATTAATAAAATTGGGGATTAAATCTTAGCTTTAAAGATTAATGTTGATGCTAAGATTGTTAATATTATAAGTACTTATGCTTCTAGAGTAGGTTAGGA
>NW_021432172.1:0-257 GCF_001605985.2 Dendrobium catenatum | reverse complement strand
GCATTTCTTTCCATTGTTGGACTTCTACCTGACGCTGCCCTTCTGATCTTCGTAGTCAGACTACAGTCCTTCCGACCTCCGTCGCCCGTCGACTACGGTCCTCCTGACTTATGTTGCATGCCGACTACAGTCTTTCCGACCTCCGTCGCCCGCCGACTAGGGTCCTCCTAGCTTACGTCGCCCGCCGACTACAGTCCTTCCGACCTCCGTCGCCTGTCGACTACGGTCCTTCTGACCTATATCGCCCGCCGACTACA
>NW_021432171.1:0-229 GCF_001605985.2 Dendrobium catenatum | reverse complement strand
ATACAGCGCGTCGCTTCCAGGGGACGCCCTAGCATTACCACAATTTCTTAAAGTATTCATGTCATTATTATTCGACAAATTTTATGCTGGCTGTCGACTACCTAACGCAACCCTAGCATTAACACTATGATTCATGAAACTAAAAAAAAACTAAGCCAACTATATGTTAGACCGGTCCAGCCGGTCCACGCAGAGAACGGGCGAACGTCTCCGCCTCTTCCGTCAGCCG
>NW_021432170.1:0-922 GCF_001605985.2 Dendrobium catenatum | reverse complement strand
CAGCAGCCATTGACACGCGCCGCGCGTCGATTCGCCAGGCAATGATTGGCGCTAACGGTTAACATCTGGGTTAACAACAGCCGTTGGATGGCGGATCGAATAGCTGGGATTAATAGCGCTTCGATACCGTGGGATTTAATCCAAGCCGTTGATTGAGATCAACGGCTGGGATTTCATCTTCAACCTCCCGCTCGTATCCGAGACCGCAGGGCTTCTCCGGCTTGATCCGAGCTTTCCCACCAGCGAACTCCAATGAAATTGCACAGCGAGGATCAGGATGGTGGGAACCTTCAATCCAACGGTGGAAATCCATTGGAGTGAAGGTTTCCTTCACACTTGACCAGACTACCTAGCTAGAGAGCTCGGGATGGAGAGATTACCGCAGAGAAGGCCTCAACGAATGAGATTCTCTATCAGGAAGCTATAGGGGATGGTAGCAAACTATTCTCCTTTATACGTCGGGACCGGAGGACGGCAGAAGGTACGACTTCGAGCGGGACGCCGAAGGCTTTCACGGGCGCTTGCTCGAACGGAAGGAGGGATCGATTTGGGAGCTCGGAGAAAGCATCTGGGAGTTCAAAAGAGATCTGGGAATCGATCGAGAGCGAATTCCAATGCCTCTGGAGGTCTGGCGAGCTCAAGGGTATTCGGCCACCTTTCGGGAGCTTGGACGGTCGGGATTGAACTGGAGAGGGCTCGGATCGCTACAAGGTGGATGATGGCGACGTCCAGGGGAGATCGTGGGGATCAAACTGGTGGATAGTAGCCTTGTGCTAGGAATTGTCTTGGGGGACCACCGGAGCTCAAATTCCATTGGCTACGACAGCCGCCGGCCATGTTCTGGGTCGGGTTGACTGGGGATGCCGATGGGGACATGCTGGAGCAAAGGGTGGAGTCAATTTGGCCTGGGGAGGTCTGGATC
>NW_021432169.1:0-239 GCF_001605985.2 Dendrobium catenatum | reverse complement strand
TTATACAAGTTTAAGCACACTATGTACAAGCATTTTACATACTATGTACAAGTTTATACATGCTATGTAAAGGTTTATACACACTATGTACAAGTTTATACATGCAATGTACAAGTTTATACACACTATATACAAGTTTAAACATGCTATGTAAAAGAATTATACACAATATGTATAAGTTTATAAACACTATAAATAAGCTTCTTAAAAACAATGTATAAGTTTGTACATGCTATATA
>NW_021432168.1:0-1275 GCF_001605985.2 Dendrobium catenatum | reverse complement strand
AAATTGAATTAAATAAAAAAATTTAATAAAATATACCATAAGCGGGTCAGGTTCGGGTTGACCCGGACCTGAAGTAGGTCGAGTTCGGGTTCAGAAAATCGACCCATTTGCAAAAAACAGGTCGGGTTGAACAGTGTCAGGTCCATTTCAGGTTGGACCCGAACTCAACCCGTGACCCGATTTTGACAGCCCTTAGGAGGCTTGGTTCACATAGGCATTTGGAGTCAAGGACTTGTGCACTTTTTTGCATAGAAAATATCCAATGAATTGTAACATTATAAAATTGATTGTCAACAGTTGATATATTGAAAGAGTGATTGTTGGAAGATATAGATGTAGAAATTTATTAAAGATTTATTTTCTCTAATAATTTAATGAAAAGTATGAAAAAGATATATTTTATTATATGAGCATGCTTCTATATACTGTAAATCGATAATAAGTTGGTTAGAGCAAATTTTTTGAAAGGAATGGAGATGATGGTGATAAAAGAAGAGAGAAGACGGTTGTATTAAAAGACAACGATTCATAAAATAATAGCTTTGAAGGAGATGAAAATGAAAATATATCATTGATGGCTAGACAATTCAAAAAATTCATGAGAAGTAAACAAAGATGCCACAATGAAAATTGAGAGGAAAAAGTAACAAATTAAAAAATATTTCAGCTGACATTATGTGTTATGAATGCAAAAGATAGGCCATATCAAGTCAGAATACCAAATTCTTAAGAGCTAGCCTAGAAAGAAAAAAGTTGAGGATAAGGGCAATATGAAAAAGAATAAAAGAAGAGCTCAAAGAGCCTTATGAGCCAACTTCAACTTTGGACCATTAAAAATCAAAGATGAGGAAGAAATTACAAATCTATGCCTTATGGCAAAAGATAGTGGTAACTACTCTGATGAAGAGCATGTATATGACTTATCACATGATGAATTGCTTTCATTTTCAAAATAATTCCACGTAAGCTATAAAAAGTTTAAAAAATATCTTATTTAAAACATGAACTTAATACATTAGTAGATGAACACATGGATTTGGTTGAGAAATTTGCATGTCTAAAATTTGAGCATACTGCATTAGTTGAGCATCATTCAAGTTTGAAAAAAGAATCACAAATATTGAAAAATGACTTGAAAGAGAAAACACAAATACATATTGACTTCAAACTTGCATGTAAAATAATAGGAGTGTCAAGACTTAACCCGACCCAAAAATTTTTGGGTTCCGGTCAACTTATTTTTCATATGGGTTGAGTTCGACTTCAAAAAGCTGA
>NW_021432167.1:0-233 GCF_001605985.2 Dendrobium catenatum | reverse complement strand
CCTGTAACCCCGATCAGCTCAAAACTAAGTAGAGGAAAGAAAGTCTATATTTTTCAATCTTTTTCTAGTTTTTACCATTCTTGAGTCAAATTTATATTGTGCTGGATGCTAAAGCTAAGTAACCTTGCACACACACACTCAAGGGAGTGAGTTGGTGAGTTAAGAAATTTATATTTTTGATCTAAATGTATAGTATAATTTATATCATATTGTATGATTAGTTTAATAGAAAA
>NW_021432166.1:0-1095 GCF_001605985.2 Dendrobium catenatum | reverse complement strand
TGGATTTCTGTCCATTGATGGACTTCTACTAGAAGCAGTCCTTCCGACCTTTGTCGCCTGTAGACTACGGTCCTTCAGACTAACGTCGCCCGCCGACTACAGTCCTTCCGACCTCCGTCGCCTGCCGACTACGGTCCTTCTGACTTACGTTGCACACCGACTACAGTCCTTCAGACCAAACAAGCACATCAACAGTGATGCTTTATATTATCACAATGTAATGTACTTTATAAGATGTACATCAAGTAAAGGCCTTCCCCCGAGGAAGGACCTCATTTGTAATCAATTACAATACTAGTGGATTCATTTATACTGGGCAAGGCCCCATGGTTTTTCCCCATTTTTTAGGGGTTTTCCACGTAAAAATCTTGGTGTCTTATAAATACTACACACCATCTCTCTTATTTGATTGCGTGCCGGATTTTCTTACAACGCTAATACTTTAAACTTTATATTTCTCTACTGCCGCAAATACTCCAGGACGCAACAGTTTGGCGCCGTCTGTGGGAGCGTGGTTCCCGACTAGGGGGCAATTTTGGCTCCAACCTCAAACGATTATTCAACTGCTATTGATGCATCAATTTCATGAAAATCAGATCCAAATTGGGGGACAATCTTGACTACAATTTTAGTCAAGAAGATGCCTCCAAGATTTTCAAAACCAAGACGGTATATAAGGAAACTCCCGAAAAATGCAAGGAAGCTTTCGATAAATTTCAAGTCACATACAGTCCCCTGCTGGACTTCTACTCCTTGGGCAAGGTCTTAATCTCGACCTCAAAAAGGCAGTAACGGTCTAAAGATAGAGCATTCTTCACCTTTAATTCGGGATACACGTGGCATTCGCCCCCTCCCAATCAAGGCAAAATCGATCCCAGTGGATCCGATTCAACCTCTTCCATACAGGTTAACATCGTCGAGCAAAGGCTCCGACATACAACCTCGGATAGGTCTTACAATCTTGGTGGATTCTTTCGACCTCTTCCACACAGGTTAACGTCATCGAGCAAAGGCTGTGACATGTAACCTCGGATAGGTCTCGCATCCTTGGTGGATTCTTCGACCTCTTCCACACAGGTTAACGTCATCGAGCAA
>NW_021432165.1:0-224 GCF_001605985.2 Dendrobium catenatum | reverse complement strand
TTCTTTAATCAATCATTAACCTCATACAACAAGAAGATACCCCTTTATAAAGGTCTCAAAGCATGAAAAGAAAAAAAAGACTCATATGCCCCTTGGGCTGCAATAAACACTACGCCTACATAAGGGCGAAAACGTCACTAGTACATGAAAATAAAAGATACATGAAATAAAATAACATGATAACATAAAAAATATAAGCTCCCGATCGTAGCCGTCGATCTACG
>NW_021432164.1:0-314 GCF_001605985.2 Dendrobium catenatum | reverse complement strand
TCAAAATAAGCCATGTAACCTTCACAAAACATATTAATATTATGAATTGAAATCCATTGAACCAAACCGCAATCCTTAGCAACCCTATCTAACCAAGTAAACCAAGGTTGAAAAAAATGCCCTTTTATCTTTTAAACTACATTACAAGCATGGAGACACATTAAACCGTGGGACCACTTCCAACAAACTCTAAATGACATTTTACAAAACATTGAATCAAGTTACAAGCCTTAGTCAACCTTGGTTAACAAATCAGCCATGGTTGATCTAATGACCCTTTAAGCCATTAAAATTCTTTTTGAACCAAATGACCT
>NW_021432163.1:0-305 GCF_001605985.2 Dendrobium catenatum | reverse complement strand
TTCAAATCTAGTTTGAAATTTGCTCAAAAATAAGGCTGAGATAAAAATTTAGTTCATGACTCAGCTAGTTTATCTCAACCAAATTTAAAATTCAATTCAACCCTTATATATATGAGCTACTATTGAATAAAATATTATTAAATAAATTTATTATGCATTTGATTGTTAAATGGAAGAGCTTATAAAATTGAGTAATTATGTAGAACATGATTGTGGGAGGATCCTAATCTCATGTTTGAAGGAGAAACCTTTTTTTAGCTCCAATTAGGAGAATGTATTTTTGTTAGATATTTGATGAGCACTCA
>NW_021432162.1:0-234 GCF_001605985.2 Dendrobium catenatum | reverse complement strand
CGGGGAAAAAAATCTTTAATATTTTGAGCTTCAGATATTTTTTATTTGCTTCTTGTGATAAAATTGACGTGACGGTTGGCATAGAAGATCTTTATATGACATGTCATGTGAATTAGTTTTATACTTTTATTAGAAATGATATATACTAAAAAATGAATTATTTTTTTTTCCAAATGGGAGAAATAAATTAAATATTTGATAAGATAGAAGCATGTGGAATATAATATATTAATT
>NW_021432161.1:0-227 GCF_001605985.2 Dendrobium catenatum | reverse complement strand
CTTCAAGAACAGTCAAGCAAAGAAAAGGAAAAAGGTGAGGAGAAAGCTAAGTCTAGGAAGGACAAGAAGAAAATCCAATGAGGTTTCTAGGCAGAATCTGGTACTGATTCCTCTGAGACTGAACCAGAGGAAGAGACTACAAACTTGTGCTTAATTGGAGAAGATCATCTTGAGCAAAGTGATGAGGAACAGGTATGTAAACCAACCTATGATGAATTGTTTGAAAT
>NW_021432160.1:0-430 GCF_001605985.2 Dendrobium catenatum | reverse complement strand
TTTCAAAGTCCTTGGATTTTCAATCCAAATTTCGGCAACCTCCTGGTGTCTCCCCCGTTTAGGGGAAAAACCAAGAGGCAACCTTTCCCATCGACGCTACGTGAGCGCTTCAGGTAGGTGTCAAAAATGACACCGCGATCGCGAATGAAAATTTTTTATCCCCGCCTGCTACATGAGCAATTAAGGGTTTTTATGTTTGTTGATTATAAGAAGAAAACAGGCGTTAGAAAAAAATACAGATTTCCCCCCTCTGCATCACGTGGGCGTTCGGAGGTACTTATATGAAAATAAAGAACACATTTTTTTATCCCCTTCACCGCAAGTTCTGCACCGGTTTCCCGCCCTACAACGCTACTTGAGCGCCTCGTGGGTTCGCCGGCTCGTTGCAAGCATTGAAGAGGGATCCTTAAGTCGTCGCAAGCATCGCATC
>NW_021432159.1:0-305 GCF_001605985.2 Dendrobium catenatum | reverse complement strand
GAGCGAATGTGCATATCTCCTTTTTTTTCTTTCAAATTCAATCATTTTATCATTTTGAATTGCTGACTCTCTGAAGAGACGTGTTGTCTGGCTAAGTGGGGTCGGTAGAGGCAATTTTTTTTTTCATCCGTTCAGTATTATCTTTATTGATTTTTTTTTTTGTTAGTCAACAAAGATCATTCCACTTTAGATAGAAATCATATGAAATTACTTGGTGGATTTGATGATTGAATAAAAAGCTTCTTTATTTAATTAATGAGCATGATTCCTTGAAAAGTTTACATGTTGAACTAGAAAATGCATAT
>NW_021432158.1:0-527 GCF_001605985.2 Dendrobium catenatum | reverse complement strand
TGAAAACCACGATGGTCTAGTTTCAAGCAACTATCGTCCACCCAAACAATCAAATTTAAACATTGGGCAGCCTTTGTTAACCTCTGTATAATACCCACAGGAAATAAAATTGAAATCATACCGTGGCTCTGTCAGGATCCCCGAAATCCCGCTACCTACCTTGTATCGGTCGAAGACATCCGCGAATCCTGCTGAATTGGCTCCGCTAGCATCGCTTCTCCGCGATTCCTGCAGAAGTTCCGTTGAATCGTACCATCTTCGCGTCGTTAAATAGGAGTCGAAGCCTCCTCTGCTCAACGCTGCTTCCACTCGACCGAACCCCGTCGCCCTTCCTCTCGTAACTCCTCTCCCACTCCCGACGACTTCTTCCCCCGCTGTCGAAGCCGATCAAGGCCCCCGACCGAGCTCTACTCGTCGCCTCCCGTAGCCGCAAATCCACCGAAGCCGAAGCTCCCATACCTCTTGCCCGACCCCATTCCATCGTCGGCCTCCCGATTCCTCGATACAGAGAGAGAGAGAGAGAGAGA
>NW_021432157.1:0-310 GCF_001605985.2 Dendrobium catenatum | reverse complement strand
TGAAGGAGAATACAAGGATAAACATTTTATTGCCAATCTGATTAAAGAGGTGATAGTCATGATTGGGCCTTCAAATGTTGTGCAGGTTATTACAGATAATGCACCGGTGTGTAGAGCTGCAGGATTATTTATGGAGCAAACTTATCCCCATATTTTGGACACCCTATGTTGTGCACACTTTAAATCTTGCTCTAAAAAATATTTGTGCAGCAAAAAATACATAGGCTAATGAAATCATCTATGCTGAATGTCATTGGATAACAGTGGTTGCAAATGATGTTGTTCTGATCAGAAATTTTATTATGAACCA
>NW_021432156.1:0-817 GCF_001605985.2 Dendrobium catenatum | reverse complement strand
ATTTTTTTACGGCATTTAATACAAAGACAATAAAAATGTATATATATAACTCATCCATGCTATCCTTCGCCAACGATCACTGCACACGAACCGCAACAATTTCTCCAACCATTCTCATTTCTGAATTTAGTAGAGGTGAAAATACGGCGAAGGGACCAAAGTTTAATCTCGCCTCGTCCTTCCTCCTCTACTCTGTCTCGCGTCCGTTTTCTTCTTGGGACACCACAGCTTCTTCGCCTCCTTCACGCGTTGTTGTCCCTCTGTCGCGTCGGCAAAACTCTGTCATACGTTATCATCTCTTTCTTCCTCTTCAACAAGCAGTTCTACACATTCGATTACATGATTTGGAAACATCTCTATTATCTTCTTCCTACCTGGTTATGTTCCCGCTGCAGTTCTCTTGCAAAACCTAGAGGTAATACTTGATAAATTTATTTTGGAGGGTTAATCTTGTGCCCTAAAGTGGCTATATTTCGTTGTATTTGGAGAATGTATTTAGATTATTGATCGATTCATTATTTTTTATAAATGGATTATTTTGTATTTGATGAAAAAAATGTCCCAATCTATCGTGATTTGATGGCTTTTTGTCAGTCCCCCGTTGTTTTAGTGGATTATATATGATTTGTGCAGTGTTGGGAGCCCAGTGTTCTGGCTATGTTTATTTTTTTTCATGAAGATTGCTTGGAGCAAACTTTATTTTGATGAAATTTTAATAGAAGCTTGTTTGGTGTAGCTTTTCACTTGTAATTGTTCAAGAGAATTGATGGGACTATTTTTTAATTCTTTTTCCCTAGTTTTTTTTTTTTTTTTTTTT
>NW_021432155.1:0-200 GCF_001605985.2 Dendrobium catenatum | reverse complement strand
TTTGATCTTTGTTGTTTTGAAATCCATGAAAGTATTAATAAAAGGATTTGGGCCTTTAGAAATTTCAAGGAAGAGGTTTGATCAACTTAGAATCAGATTTTTGGAGTGAAGTCCAAGAGAAGGTGAAGTAGGAGCACTTGATTATGAGGAAAACTCAGAGTTACTCGGACTATCCTATGTTGGGCTTTACATTTTAGCAA
>NW_021432154.1:0-297 GCF_001605985.2 Dendrobium catenatum | reverse complement strand
AATGTGGTTTCTAATAAGACTTTGGAGTGTGACAAGGTGGATGTTGGGTTAATTTCCGTTAATTCCCCTGCTAATGTAACTCCGGTTTTATCCCCTGTTGAGGAGGGGATTCCTGTATCGTTGAAGGATGTGAATGCTGAGGTTGATATTGGTGTTTCTGTGCCTAATTGCATTAATTCTAATGCTGATATGGATTGTGATACTATTCCCATAATTACAGAAACTCCCTCTACAATTGTAGATTTGGTTCCGGTTACTTCAGTTCAGGATGTTTTTACTGAACCTGCAACTGATGGG
>NW_021432153.1:0-491 GCF_001605985.2 Dendrobium catenatum | reverse complement strand
CTTGCTCTTATATAAGACCTCGTGAGAGTATTTGGTACATAGATAGTGGATGTTCGAAGCACATGACTGGAGAAATGACATAATTCAAATCATTGGAAGCTAGGAATGGTGGCAAGGTTACACTAGGAGACAACACCAGTAGAAAAGTGGTAGGCACATGTATGATTGGAAATGTGAATAATTTTTTTCATTAAAAATATCTTATTGGTAGAAGGCTTAAAACATAACCTGTTGAGTATTAGTCATTTATATAATAAAGGTTATAGTGTAAAATTTTTCCCACTAGCTACATAATAAGTCAAAATGTAAATGATATTTTATATGGAATTAGGGTAAATCATGTATATATGTTTGATTTGATTTATATTAAATCTTATAATGTATTTGCCTCAAAACAATTACTGATGAATCATGGTTATGGCAAAACAATTACTGATGAACCATGGTTATGGCATAAGAGACTTTGTCACATGAGTATGAAAAATCTTAGG
>NW_021432152.1:0-761 GCF_001605985.2 Dendrobium catenatum | reverse complement strand
GCTATAGGAGATCAATTGGCTGACATATTCACAAAACCTCTAGCATTCGACACATTTAGCACCTTGAGGACTAGATTAGGTGTCATAGACATAACTGCATAAAAAAAAAATCTTTTAAGGCTACTCCTGATCATCACACACTCACTACACAAAAATTACTTTACTGGACTTTGTATTATCGTATTGTACGATACTCCGATTGTACTGTAGGATATACTTAATATGCACAGAATTCACCAATAGCTTAATTTCGTCTCTGTTGATCATATTGTACGACCAACATCGTACTATACGATACATTATTGCTCATCGTACAGTATGATACCTCCTATTCGTATTGTACGATCCACGTCATCAATGGATTGGGACGAATTTATGCTTGCTGGTATGTTATTATTGGTGTTCATACTGTAGATAGATCCACTTCATACTGTACGATCCACCTCAGCAAACAGATAAGAACGATATAAAGGAGTTTGGTATGATATTAAATGGCATTCGTACTGTACGGTACACCTGTTCGTACAATACGATACTTTTGGTCAAAAGTCATACTGACGCCTTCGAGACGATCGATATTTTTCTGATCGTACTATACGATACCCATCATACTGTACGTTTGGACCACCTTTTCCCAATACGATTCGTCAGAATAGTTAATGCCATATCGTACTGTACGATATACTATCGTACTGTATGATTATGGAAAAACTCTATAAATTGATTGGCAAGGCAGAACTCACTTCACTCACCTCCACTTG
>NW_021432151.1:0-319 GCF_001605985.2 Dendrobium catenatum | reverse complement strand
TGAGATCAATGCAATAAAATCTTATAATAATTTATAAATACTATTTAATTAGTCTATATCAATATATTAATTATATGCTCAGTATATCACGTGCTCAGTATCAATAATCGTTATAATAAATCAAAAATATTAATAGTAATAGTGAATTAAAAGTAATATTAGTATTATTTCATTAAGAATATCGATGTTCATATCTATACAAGTAAATTTAGTGGTAGTAACATTAAATAAATGCTATAATAATAATCTATGCCGTGATAATAAATCGAGCAGTATTAATAAAGTTGTATAGTAATAATGACTCCATAACATATATTTC
>NW_021432150.1:0-320 GCF_001605985.2 Dendrobium catenatum | reverse complement strand
AATATAACTCATTCAAATAGCAACTATTCAAACAGGAGGTCGGAAGGATCGTAGTCGGGAGAAGACAGAGATCAGAAAGACCATTATTTGGCAATGTAGATCGGAAGGACCGTAGTAGGTGATGGAGGTCGGAAGGACCGTAGTCGGCAGGAGACAGGGGTTCGAAAGACCGTAGTGGGTAGGAAACTAGGGTCAGAAAGATCGTTGCCTGTTAATGGAGGTCGGAAGGACCATAGTAGGCGACAGAGGTTGGAAGGATCGTAGTCGACAAGAGATTGGGTTGAAAAGACCATTGTTTGGTGATGGAGGTCGGAACGACT
>NW_021432149.1:0-212 GCF_001605985.2 Dendrobium catenatum | reverse complement strand
GAGCTATCAACCTAGTGGTCCCCTCCCTACTTGAGAACGACCCAAGGTCTTTTTCACCTGAGGCAGACGCTCCTCCTGTCCCCTAACAGTCTGGAACAGGTGTCCATCTTCCCAGCACTCTCCCTGATCAATCCCCACCGTCCCTTTAGGCTCCACACTCGTGAATAGGCAAGAAGGACGAATCCCATTGATCCCAAGTGATCTTACATTCC
>NW_021432148.1:0-213 GCF_001605985.2 Dendrobium catenatum | reverse complement strand
CACATGCCTTTAATAGTTAGAAACATCTGGATTTTTGGAAACGAAACAAAAAAAAATCAGGCGGCATAGTGAACACTGAAATGGCTCTTTGGAAATAGGAATAAGAGCCTAGAGAATATAAATTATTAATAATAATTTCGTAAATATATGTTGTTTGTGGCTTTTAAAATTCCTTTATTTTTTTTTTAATTCAAGAATTTTCTAGAATATCTT
>NW_021432147.1:0-335 GCF_001605985.2 Dendrobium catenatum | reverse complement strand
GCACGTTAATATCAGAAGATTGATAAATAATAAATATTTGGAAACTCTAAATTTACTCATAAAATTGTCATAAGAAAACTTATTTAAACTTATTATGTAATTTCTAAAAATTATCAATGATAAAATTATAAAATTTTAGATTGAAAAATCATCGACTGAAAGCGAGCCGCTGAAATACAAAATGATGAGTTTACATAATTTTATGAACTCAACCAAAAAGTTGTTGGCATCACACGACTATAGTGGTATTTTTTACAAAATAGTAAGTTGCCCCAAATTGACATCAACTCCGATGATGATAAAATCAATGACCAAATCCCTTTCAACTAGATGCC
>NW_021432146.1:0-205 GCF_001605985.2 Dendrobium catenatum | reverse complement strand
CGCGTATCCGATACGCGTGTCCGTTAAAAAACAAAAATAAATAAATAAAAAAAAGATGCGTTGTATTTACTTCCGCGATTGCGAGTAAGGTTCTTTCATTTCCGAGATGGATTTGAGTCTCTTGATGATATGAGAATATTAGAAATTAATAATCTTTCACTTGATGAACCTGAATTAGAAGCTATGATATGTATTTGAAGATGAT
>NW_021432145.1:0-215 GCF_001605985.2 Dendrobium catenatum | reverse complement strand
ATTGTCTTCTGATCAATACCGCAGACCTACTTTCTTTAGAGGTGGATAGAAGGTGGAAAATCCTACGGGAGGAGCCAAGGGTACTTACTTGGGAGCAGGAGGAGAAGGACAGAAGGAGAGGGATCGGAGTGCACCGGCCAAGGGGGAGTTCAAGCGGCTCACTGAGGCAGAGCTGAAAGATAAAAGAGCCAAGGGGCTCTGTTACAGGTGTGATG
>NW_021432144.1:0-251 GCF_001605985.2 Dendrobium catenatum | reverse complement strand
GAGGATGACCCTCGCCCCACGTTCATAAGTTCTTTGTGGAGTGAGGATGAGTCTAAGGGTCTAATTCAACTTCTATCCGATTTTAAGGTCTATTTCGCTTCGACATACGACAAAATACCGGGCTTGTCCGCCGATATAGCAGTTCATAAACTTGGAATCCGGCATGATGCCATTCCTGTCAAACAAGCTCCACGATGCATGCGTCTGGAGATCGAACAACAAGTCATTTCTGAAGTTAAGAAATTGGCCGA
>NW_021432143.1:0-257 GCF_001605985.2 Dendrobium catenatum | reverse complement strand
TAGAATTTAAAACATATTTTAATATATTTCACGTCAACATATTCTCACATGAACGGTCCAAAATTTTCAACTAAAGGCTTGAGTCACGCTGGCGTGAGAAACACCTATTAGTACGCATAGACTATTTTAACATATGTGTCCAATAGACTTTCAACAAGCAATACGGACGATCACTATGGACACCGACTGCTATTAATTCTTTCGTATTTAAAATTTTTAATGCAAAATATGTAACTCGTGGCTTGAAAATTGCAAAC
>NW_021432142.1:0-275 GCF_001605985.2 Dendrobium catenatum | reverse complement strand
GAAGAAGGAGATGTAAACTCTAATTTCTTTCATAGATATGCATCAACAAAGGGGAATGGGAATCTTATTAGACAAATCAAGAATGATGACAATGTCTTGGTGGAAGATTTTGAACAGATTTCAGCTGTTTTCCAGAAATTTTTGGAAAGAAAATGGCAGTCTAGAAATTATATTTTAGAAGATTGGCCAATCTGACAAAAAGCTTAACTCCATGGATATTAAATTCCTAAGCAGTGATTTCACCCAGGATGAACTAAAAACTGCTGTTTTCCAGC
>NW_021432141.1:0-644 GCF_001605985.2 Dendrobium catenatum | reverse complement strand
TTAAGGCCAAAAGATCAAAGCATAGTTGGAACTAAGTTGGTATTCAAAAATAAAATGAATGACTCAGGAATAGTCATTAGAATCAAGGCTAGATTAGTTGCTAAAGGGTATAATCAGATTGAAGGAATTGATTTTGAGGAGACTTTTACCCCTGTAGCTAGACTTGAAGAAATTAGGGTTTTGTTAGCCTTTGCTTATTTTAAGGGTTTCAAATTGTTTCATATGGATGTGAAAAGTGCCTTTTTAAATGGGGTAATTGAAGAGGATGTTTTTGTAGAACAACCTCCAGGTTTTGAAAATTCTAAATACCCAAATCATGTTTCAAATTGAAAAAGGTATTATATGAATTAAAACAGGCACCTAGGGCTTGGTATGAGAGGTTAAGCACCTTCATACTTGAAAGATTTTTTGAAAAAGGAAGTGTGGATACAACTCTTTTTCTAAAGAAATTTGAAAAGGATATACTCATTGTTCAAATTTATGTGGATGATATCATATTTGGCCTCAAATAAAAATTTTTGTGAAGATTTTTCTAAAACAATGAGTAGTGAATTTGAGATGAGTCTAATAGGAGACTTAAATTACTTTCTGGGCTTTAGCATTAAGCAACTTGAGGAACGTACATTTCTTAGTCAAACTAAATA
>NW_021432140.1:0-288 GCF_001605985.2 Dendrobium catenatum | reverse complement strand
AAGGATGGCCACCTCCACCGGAACACGCGCATATCTCTACCTTGAGGACAAGGTGGATTTTTGGGAGGGGAGTATTGTTAGACCAGTCCAGTGGACCGGTCCAGCCGGTCCAGGCGGGACCGGCTCATACACGAACAGGGCGGAAAACTTTCGCCTGCTGGGATGCCGAGCGAGCCGCACGGTGTGCGGGAGCCAAATAGGAAAGAAATTTTGGGGAGTTAAGAGGGAAATTTGAATGTATGAACTGTTTAGGGAATTCCTTTTGATTTGTATGCATTAAATAGTTGA
>NW_021432139.1:0-493 GCF_001605985.2 Dendrobium catenatum | reverse complement strand
GTTAAAACTCCATCGCCGAATAAGAAAAGCGAGTGGACGCCGAGGCCGAATTTTCGGAGCCCACATAATTTCAGTTTTCAAACCTCTCCCTTCTCTCCCTACCGCCGGCTCCCCCATGGGCTTAACTGAAATTGATGCCAATTAATGTCTTAATTGCATTAATTAGGAAATTCAAATTATATTGTTATTTCCCTCCTAAACTCATAAAACTGAAATTAAATTCAGTTTTTCTAGATTTCACTCCTCTCCTCACCCTAACCCCACCGCCGGCCTCCCCTCTTTCCTCCAGCCCACCGGCCACTAGCTCCTCCTTTGGAGATTTCGTCGCAGTGCCGCTCTATCCCACCTCAATGATGTATGGAGGAACCCGAGTGGAATTTCGGGTTTGAGTACGACAACCGTGGACGAGTGAACATCCTCATATCTCCTTTTTTTGACGTTGGCTTTGAGTTCGATGACACCGTCGAAGAGTATTTGGACCGGATCCTACCAA
>NW_021432138.1:0-307 GCF_001605985.2 Dendrobium catenatum | reverse complement strand
ATGTTTGTTTACGTGACTTTTTCAAAATACCTTTTGGTATACCTCTAAATTTTTGCCGATTTGAGAAGAAAAAAAATTCTGCTTCTCCATTGTAATACATCCATTTAAGATTGAAAAAAATGTCTGGGGAACCAAATGAAGCCATAAGCTCGACGAGTCCAGCTTTTGGTTATAATTCAAGCTGAAAAGAACTTGAATTATTTATTCAATAAAAAAATTGGAGCATATGATTTATAATTCCCCAAGCTTGATTTTCACTATAACCCCTACGTTTTGCAAGATAAATTCCATGCCTAATTCATATTTT
>NW_021432137.1:0-312 GCF_001605985.2 Dendrobium catenatum | reverse complement strand
TCAGTTCAATCAATCATGTCGTCTAGTCAATTCGTTGTATCTATATCATCTGTCAAATCAATAGAATGGAATCATATCCGAACAGATACTTGCAAATTAATCTATTGTTCAATCTCACTTATTTCTCGTCAATACGGCAGTGCATGTATCCATATCCATAAAGAGAACAATCCATTGACGATCACGAACGATGCTACAACAGTGGATCCGTATCAATCAATTCCTCAAGTCAATAGTATCAATTGGCTCAATATCTCAATAACGATCAAATCAATAATAACGATCAAATCAATAATAACGATCAAATCAATA
>NW_021432136.1:0-265 GCF_001605985.2 Dendrobium catenatum | reverse complement strand
ATGCAAACAGGTTCGTTTCAAGGCTTTTAAGTAAAATCGTCCGGGACGATTTTCGATCGTACGGGACGATCATGTTCAACATAACTTGAAATCTGCCATTTTTTGGACTGTTTTTCATGTCCTTTCTATATAAGGAGTCCTAGAAACTATTACAAGTGCCTTTGGAGTTGTTTTCTCTTGAGAGTGATAATTGAGAGTGAGAGTTTGGGAGAGATTGTAAGAGTGAAGGGTGAGAGATCAAGTGAGGGGTTTGTGAGGGATTCAC
>NW_021432135.1:0-322 GCF_001605985.2 Dendrobium catenatum | reverse complement strand
TTTTAGTACACTTTATTAATTTCTTAAAATAGAAAAATTTTAAGTGAATATTAGCATTATTATATTACTATATTAATATCATCATACATTTAGTTAATACGTACTGAAAATTTTTACTTTATGGAAAAATTGACTATCTACCTCATGTAATTTGACAAAAAATCAATTTGCTTATTTTTTATAAAAAAATATGTCATAAAATTCTTTTGGACGAAATTACCACCAATGAGGGATTATTGGTATATTCATAAACTAATCGCTAGATTTATACATTATTTGAATATGATTTGAACATTTGGTCAAACCATATTCGAACTTAGTT
>NW_021432134.1:0-438 GCF_001605985.2 Dendrobium catenatum | reverse complement strand
TATACAGAAAAAAATTACGATAAATACCAACCCCCCCCCACGCTCCTTCTGGTCGAGATCGGAGGCAAGCGCTGCAAGATCGACTTATAAGAAGAAGGGCCCCTGTAGAATGGTATTCACGCAGTGAACTGCACACAGCTTAGCCTCCTGTACCTCGGGCTCGTGGTAAAGGAGCCCGCCATTGCTAGGACCTTCCATTTCAAGGGGAAAACCCTTGAGGAATCTTGTTGAGGGATCGAATGTGAGTTCGCCAAACCCTAAAAGGAGTGGAAGCTAGAAAGAGCTCTTCTCGTTTGCTTTGTTTTTACTTCGGAGACGAAAGACTACGGTTGCCATTGTGGCCTTTCCTTTCACACAATGGTTTTCCACGTTGAGTGGTGTGCAACTTACGCTGGCAGACAACGAGTGCTTCAGTGATGCTGCATTTTTCGGCTCAAA
>NW_021432133.1:0-306 GCF_001605985.2 Dendrobium catenatum | reverse complement strand
ACCGAGTTCCAATACCGAGCGGTACCAAGTTCCAATATCGAGCAGTACTAAGTTCCAATACCACTCAGTACCGATTAGTACTGAGCAATACCGGGTTCCAATACCGAGCGGT
Organism: Dendrobium catenatum; assembly: GCF_001605985.2. Taxonomy (NCBI): domain Eukaryota; kingdom Viridiplantae; phylum Streptophyta; class Magnoliopsida; order Asparagales; family Orchidaceae; genus Dendrobium; species Dendrobium catenatum. Next base: position 194 of record NW_021432133.1, on the reverse strand, counting down.
ACCGAGTTCCAATACCGAGCAGTACCGAGTTCCAATACCGCTCGGTACCGAGTAGTACTGAGCAATACCGAGTTCCAGTAACGTTCGGTACCAAGCGGTACCAAGTTTTGATACCGAGCCTATGATTAAAAAAATGAAGAACGATGAAGAAAACGAACCTTCACTGTTCGCGTTGTCGAGCCGCTTCGTCGACG
>NW_021432132.1:0-236 GCF_001605985.2 Dendrobium catenatum | reverse complement strand
AACTTAACATGATCCGTCAGAATATATGGGTTATTCTGGGTTTGGTCCAAAAACTAAGCTGGTCAATTGTATATAACTACAATGATTGATATATATATAGATATATATAATCTTTAAAGCCTTAGGGACAATGAAAAGTGCAAGAGCACATAATATAAAATATTTTCAAGATGACTCTAAGATCTAAGTTTTTTTTTTTTAACTTGTAGTGAAAGGTCAAGAAAATATAAATACAA
>NW_021432131.1:0-276 GCF_001605985.2 Dendrobium catenatum | reverse complement strand
AAAAACTAACTTATCCCACGACAAATCAATGTGGTGCGTAGCAGACCATAATGTTCCATACCTTGTACAAGATAATTCTCCTAGAACACAGTTTCGATCAAGATTGATCCCTTTAGATGATTGTGCCGCGAGCTCCATCACTTATAAAATTGATTTTCATCTTTTTTTCTTCTTGTATTATGTTGATGTCATAAGTTTCTCTTCATTCAGTTTTGCTCCTAGTTTCTGCTCTATTGAAAATTATCACTAGCATTAATTGAAAATTACTTGCAGGCA
>NW_021432130.1:0-1367 GCF_001605985.2 Dendrobium catenatum | reverse complement strand
CATTCGATCAATTCGACTAGACCTCGTCGAGCCTAATTCGAGTTCAATTCGATCCAAATTGGTTCAATATGAGTTTGATTTTACTTAATCAAATTGATCGAGCTTATCCGCATTTAAACCAAATCAATTTGAGCCAAATCCACATCCAAATCTAGCTCAAATTAGCCCAAATTAATTTTGAATAAATTCCAATTGACTTTTGGCTTTGTTTGAACCAATTCCTAAATTGAGAAATCGCTTCAACGGTCCGATCTCCCCGAATCCTAACCCTGTCGTTTCTGCGGTGCTCGGGTGCGTGATATGCTCATTTTAGGAAGAATACAATCGTCGATCGATGGAGAGCAGCGATACAGAGCACAGTTCAGTGTTTGGAAGTGGGGTCGAGAGGTCGAAACAACGATATCATCTCCTAAGTTCTCGATTCTCCCGGACATTAGCGGCAGACTCCCCCTCTGATTCTCGGTAGAAGCAACCCAGAGAAATCTCGATCTCCCCTCTCCCGCTCTCTCTGGTTCGTGAATCAGAAGGACCCGACGCCGTAGCTTTTCCCGTCTCCGTCTTCCTCTGGGTCCGCAGAAGCAAGGAGGGGAGAGCCCCTTTTCGTTTCTTCTGGTTCGCGAGCCCTAAACGCAGCCGACCCTCGATCTCCTTTACTCTCTCCCATGGTTGCTGTTCGCGTGCCCTAGAGAAGACCGACGCTAGCCCCCTTCGTCTCCCTTGGGTCAGAAAAGGCTGACTCCCTACTCTCGTCGAGCCGAAGCCCTTGTCCATTCCTCTTTTTGAGTCCGACACAAGCCCAGTCGCCGAGATCCTTGGCTTGGCCCGACCAAGGTCTCTTCCCCTCCAACGGCAGGTGAGATTTCTGCGCCTTTCCTCTTCATCCTTCTTCTTCCCTTTGCTTTATATTTATCGCTGTCTCTATCACTATCTCTTTCTCTATACCTCCGTATTCTACCCAGAACTCCTCTAGTTATCTGTTTTTAGCTACATAAAACAACTACCTCGTGATGGTATTAGTCATACATGATTTTCCTTGCTCCCTGTCATACATGTTTGCACTTGTGTGTCAAATGAAATAATGTTAACCTTTGTATTCCTGTAAAGAATCATCTCCAAGGATCATTTAACTACTTGAATGTGGAGAGTATATCCTGTGTAAACTAGCATGGATGGGAGGTTGTATATTTATTTTTAATCAGTTATGCTTTTATAAAGTTTCTAGAGAACATTTGGCCTGTTAACTGTTTAATGAAGTGCCTCATGCAACTTGGTTGTGTTTGTATTGAGGCTTTGTTTTAAGATAATCTGAATAGTTGATGTTGCATTTTGTAAGTAGGGAATTCATGTTAAACTATGTATGAGTCATC
>NW_021432129.1:0-213 GCF_001605985.2 Dendrobium catenatum | reverse complement strand
GCTTGATGGAGTAGAAGAGTTGAAGACTCAAATGTTTGGGTTACAAGAGATGATCAAACAAATGGTGGCGGGCCAACACAACATAGGGGGTTCGGCTAAACCTAACCCTAACCCTAACCCTAATGCGCCGCTGGTTGATGGTCCAAACTGTGGAGGGGAGGACTACTCCACCGCCAAATTTATGGGAGATGCTAGGGCAAGCTATACTCAGAA
>NW_021432128.1:0-288 GCF_001605985.2 Dendrobium catenatum | reverse complement strand
GATCTCGCATATGAAAATAACTCTTGGAACAAAATCAAGGCTTATTCTCTCAAGATTTAGCATGTAAAGAGGAAAGGAAGAATGGAAAAATTGCTGAAGATTTTCTTGTTTGAGCAGCTCTTACATGAGGAAGATGAGAGCTATTTAAAGAGAAAGGGTATGAAAAGCCACATTTGAATAAAAATATTATTCTAATATGTTTTCTATCAACTAATAATATAATATTCCATTAAGAATTCATTTATATTAATATATATATGAGATTCAAACGGCTAGAAAATGGCTAGC
>NW_021432127.1:0-2374 GCF_001605985.2 Dendrobium catenatum | reverse complement strand
AGTATCTAATATAGTATATAAATTATTAAAAGCTAAACTGTTTGCATCGCAATTAGATTTCTTAGATTCCTTACGAGCCTCTTTATAACTTTCCTAATTATCAGAATTTTTACATTTAAACCAAATTTTATAACAAATCTTCTTATTTTTTATCTTTTCTTGTACATTTGTATTCCACCACAAAATATTTTTACTATTAGGAGATTTTCCTTTTGAAACTCCAAGCACATCTTTTGCAATATTCTTAATATCATAAGCCACTTTTTTCCTCATAATATTGACATCCTTATGCACAAACAAAATCTTAAGATCTAAAATCTTACTCTAAAAAATACTTTTATTAATATTCTTTAAATGTCCCCATCTAATTCTAGAAATCGTTTTACTTTATTTTTCATTTTTGCCCCTTTATTTTAAAGTCCAAAACTAACAATCGATGTTGGGTACATAGATTTTCACTTGGAATAACTTTACAATCTTTGCAATCTAAATGATCTAATTTTCTTATAAGAAAATAATCAATATGCGTTTTACTATATCCATCTTTATAAGTGATAAGATGCTCATCTCTTTTCTTAAATAAGGTATTAGTTATTAATAAATTATAAGCTAAAGAAAAATCTAATATAGTCTTATCACCTTCATTTATCATTTCAAACCCATGGCCACCATGGATGCTTTTAAAATCATTTACCTCTCTACCAATATATCCATTTAAATATTCTCTAATAAAAACTTTTTCTTCAAGAGGTATATTTTGTATTAATTCTTTTAAGTCATTCCAAAATTTTAATTTTGAACTCATATTCAAACCAACTTGAGGAGCATAAGCACTTATAATATTAACAATCTTTAAAGCTATAATTATATCTCTAATTCTATTAATTTTTATAACATTATCCTTTAAACTCTTATCTATAATCACACCTACACCATTTCTAATACGACTCCTACTCTAATATCTTAATTTATATCCTAAACTATTAATCTCATTAGCTTTCTCTCCAACCTATTTAGTTTCCTGAATGCACAGAATATTTATCTTCCTATGAATCATAATATCTATTAATTCCATTAATTTTTCTATAAGGGAGCCTATATTTCAAGTTGCTATCCTAATTTTAGTTTCATGGACTAGCTTCTTTGCCCACATCCGTCCTTGATGTGGGAACCCTTGCCTATTTAACACTGCACCCGGGCGCTGGTGCAGCGGCCCTTGCACACTTATCACAGTATTCAGGCCATACAGCGCGTCACTTCTAGGGGACGCCCTAGCATTAACACAATTTTTTAAAGGATTCATGTAATGTTTATTCGAGAAGTTTTATGCTAACTGTCGACTACCTAACGCAACCCTCCATTTTTCTCATCTATGACTTGGGACCTGGCAATGATAGTGTTTTAAAAAGAGAGAAGGTTGGTTGAAAAGGGGTGCAACACGAGGGCTTCCCAAGACGTCATCTATCCCAGTACTACTCTCGCCCAAACATGCTTAATGATGGAGATTTGATGGGATCTGGTACACTGGTGCTTGTATGATCGCACCCTATAAAAAAATTATCACGATGAGTCGTAATATTTTTAGAATAAATTATAAATTTGTGTAATATAAATTGCTTATATATTGCACTAATCTAAAAGCAAGTGTGTCCAAAATTTTAATGAGCGTACCATTTTTTTTAACAAACAAAACTTAGCAAACCAAAATTTAGGCTTCGTTTGGGGAGAAATTATTATGTGCCAATACTAGATGCAGAATGTCATGTGGAGACTAGCCAGAATGCTTCACGTCAGCGAAACCGAGCCACAATACCAATGGCGTAGCCATAAATTTTTATTTAAGGGGGCACAAATTTATGATTTTTGAAATACCCTCAAACTTTTTCTTTTTATTCTAGTTTAAAATTGATATTGGGGTTTTAATTCTTTTTATAATAATTATTATAAGAAGATAAATTTTATAATAATTAAAAAAAATGATTGCCATGTTCATCTAAATATATGAAAATTATAAAAAGCATATTTAAGCTATTTTGAATTTAAATTAAATATTATAATTATGCTCTAATGTAATTTATTGATTGTAATTACATAAATTTTGTATAGAAGAGATATATATGAGGTTTTCAAAATAATAAAAATTGAAGGAATTACGTGAGCTTATAGTCAAACTGAGCGTCTCAAACATACAAACTCAATGACACCAAATTCGACTCAATCCAAGCCCAAATGAGTCTAAATCAAGCACCTTAAGCACTGTTGGAAAGTTTAAACCATAATTTGAGTCACCAAACAGTTTCCAAACATGATGTGCTTATTGTCTAATCAAGGGGCTCAACGAGGCAAATCCAGCGAGCCCAAGATCGTCGAATTT
>NW_021432126.1:0-285 GCF_001605985.2 Dendrobium catenatum | reverse complement strand
AAGCTCCCCCTCACAAGATCCTCTCTCTCTCTCTCTCCCCCACTCTTTCTTTCTATCCTCAAGGCCTTCTCAGGTCAAGGCAGCAGCTAAAAGGTCTTCTAAAACATTGAACAAGAGCTCTTAAATAGAAGATCTTCAAAGGAGCTCATTAATTGCATGTTGCCGACATTATCGCCTAGGCCGATATGGATATCGGCCTGGCCGATCAATACAAAACTCAGAAGATCGGTCAGAGTATCGCCCTGGATACAAAACTGGACGATTGAAAGTTGGCTTGATCGTCCA
>NW_021432125.1:531-1285 GCF_001605985.2 Dendrobium catenatum | reverse complement strand
GGGAATAAAGTTTTGTGTTTAGAAGAAACTATTAGTGCATATTCAAAGGTATATGGTCCTTGGATACATGTGAAATTTAATAGAATGAAGAAATTTTAGAACCATAAATCTGCAGTTTAGCCTTTGGTTGGGAACACTGAGAATTATTCTTCTCATGGTAATATGGAAACTTCTAATAAGTATAATGTATTTTCTCATGGACCTAAGATTAAGACTGGAATGGAAGCGGAAAAAGTAAGCACTCCTATTCAAGTTGAGTAGGTCAACTAGCATGCTATAGATAAAAATATTGAAGGAATGGTTTTGGAAGATATAATTTTTGTCTCAGAACTGCATAATGTTTTTGATGCTGATATAGTAGAAGACGAAGAGTTTGTTCAAAAATCTGGAAACATTGATCTTCTAGCAAAAGGAATTGGTGTTTCTATTAATCAAGATGAGTTTTTTTTAGAACAAAAATATAAAAGTTGTCAAAGAAGGCAATGTTGGAGAAGATCTCGTTGGTATGGTTGTCGAAGATAATGTCAAAATTGTTCCAAAATCTGAAAAAACTATATTCTGTTGCAGCTAAATCTTTGGTTGTTATAGAGAATATGAAAGATAATGAATGCTTGATTGAGTATGGAAAATTTTAGTTGACAACTAAATCTATTCATCATAAGAAGAAATTAAATAAAGATTTGGATTCTATTGGGCCAATCAAAGGAAGCCTTAGAGGAAGGAAAGTAGGAAATCTCGGTGACAGTTGAAGTTA
>NW_021432125.1:0-477 GCF_001605985.2 Dendrobium catenatum | reverse complement strand
ATGAAAACTTCTTGACAATAATTAAAACCTAAACAGGAGTTCTAATTTTTTTGATGTTTTAAAATTTTAACATGAAAATTTAAACAATTTTTTTCATAAATTTTCCCAAGCAAATATTGAAAAATAAAATGCACGTAGTAATAAAAGACAATAAGGAAAAAGCACACCAAGATTTTTATAGTGGTTCAGTCAAACCATGACCTAAGTCCACTCCCCAGAGTCCTCCGCTCCGGGTATTTCACTACAAGTAATAGCTCTCCTTTTGCCCCCCTTGGAAAGGCTGAGAAGCCATTACAATACTCCCTTTCACCAACCCGGCGTGGCGGAGTGCCAAACTCTATTTTTACCCTCCTGGCGACGGCAAAGAACCTTCTCATTTTTCTCTCTCCTGGAGAAGGCAGAGTACATCGAAGTCACGGATGTAGAAGAACCTTTCCCCCTGGAGATCCTCCCACAAATTCTTCTAGGGCCACAGGA
>NW_021432124.1:0-300 GCF_001605985.2 Dendrobium catenatum | reverse complement strand
TTGGCCGTTTTGAAGCATATGGTGTTGAGCTTGTTCTCTTAGTTGTTTGAGCTAGAGTTTAGTAGCTCATTAATTCTCTAAAGGTATCTCATTATGAAGAATTTACTTTTGGAGTGGCCTTGTCCCTTCCCCTTTCTTCTTGTCTCTTGGGAAACCGTGGCTTGTTTAATGCATAAGAAATAATATGGGGTTACTGTTTTCCGTGCTTTGCCTCTTGGGTTTCCGGATGGCTGTTGTATTTTCTGTGTCTGGGATGATTCCCGTGGCTGTGGCTCCTTGGTTCCGTGCTGCCTCTTTGTC
>NW_021432123.1:0-247 GCF_001605985.2 Dendrobium catenatum | reverse complement strand
CATTGCTTTGTGCCCTGCAACATGACACAAACCAGCACATTTTATATGGAAAAACAAACCCTAAATAGTCTGAGATGAAAAACAAATTGAGCAGTACCCTAATGTGTGATTGTGTAAGGCTTTTATTTAGGACAGTTTTCTTATTATTTAAAAAAACAGTTTTTTAGTACAAAAAATTAAAATTTTTTAATCAAAAAATTATTTTAAAATTAATAAAAAAACTTTTCCAAATGAAACCTAAAGGTTT
>NW_021432122.1:0-345 GCF_001605985.2 Dendrobium catenatum | reverse complement strand
AAGTGTAGGACAATCGGCTCTCACATGTCCAGGCTTCATGCATTCATAACAAACAACATCATAAGATGCTTTAGAATGTTTATTATCCCTACCTTTTATCCAATGATGCTTTTGTTTCTTCCTTAGAAAGCTTTTGAATTGCCTTGTGATGAAGGCAACTTCATTGCTTTCAGACCCGGAAGATTCATAATCTGATTTGTGCGCCTTCAATGCAACTAAATTCTCCTTCTTCTTCTCACCTACATCAAGATTTCTTTGATTCACCCCTTGCTCGTAAGCAATGAGTGAGCCAAGTAAGTTATCAATACAATAAGTGTTCAAATTCTTAGATTCAGTGATTGCAGT
>NW_021432121.1:0-807 GCF_001605985.2 Dendrobium catenatum | reverse complement strand
CAAACTTAAGTTTTTACACTTCTACCACTTCAATAGACGTATCCCGTTCCCGTTTGCTCTGTCAAAACACGTCTAGACGAGAGGTTCTGCTTCGCCTTTAGTTCGTCTCCCTCGCTCGCTCGGCTAGGTATTCTCTTCTTCATTTTACCGTTTCTTTTTCATCTTCGAGAACAAGAGGTTGCGAGAAGAGGTTCTGATTCACCTTCAATTCGTCTCCCTTGCTCGGCTAGGTATTTTCCTCTCCATTTTACCGTTTCTTTTTCATCTTCGAGAACAACACGTTGTTCGGCCTCCTCTTGATGTTTTCTTGTATATTAGAATGAACTTGTCATATTTTTGCCTGATCCGGGATTCTTACCCTCCTGCATCCACATCTCACTGCCTTATGGGAGGAAGGTCTTAAACGAAGCTTTGCGCCCAAAGCAGAATGATAGATTTTGATATTTAATCCTTAATTTTTTATTTGATGTTAAGGATGGCTGAATGAAAACCAGCGAATATCTGTATTGACAATGAAGATGAAAGATTAGATTTTCATAATTTTATTTGTATTCAATTAGATTTTCAAATGTTGAATGAAAACCAAATGCATATCTATATTGACATTGTGGATGTTTCTTAGATTTTCTTCCCAAATTTTTTCATATTCGAGTTGGAATATCTGTTGAATACATATCAACGCATATTAGATGTTGAATACAAATTTCTATTTGTTTTGTTATTGCAGTTATTTGGAATATCGAATATGAGTTCGAGCCGCTCGACTCCCACAACGAGAAGCCTAAACAATGCAATCTATTGTCGTTG
>NW_021432120.1:0-897 GCF_001605985.2 Dendrobium catenatum | reverse complement strand
GTAGAAGTTCAGGCCTCAGGTGGTGGTCCGGCGAAACTCCGGGCATCAAATGGTTGTCTAGAATAACTCCGGCATCAAGTAGTGGTCTTGCAAAACTCTGAACATCAGGTGGTGGTCCGCCAAAACTATGCGAGTCAGGTGGTGGTCCAGAAGAACTCCGAGTGTCAGGTGTTGGTCTATCAGAAGTTCAGGCCTCAGGTGGTGGTTCGGCAGAAGTCTGAGCCTCAGGTGGTTGTCCTCTAGAAGTCTGGACCTCATGTGGTGGTCCGGCAGAAGTCCGGACCTCAAGTTGTGGTCCAGCAGAGCTTAGGACATCAAACGGTGGTTCGACGGAGCTTAGGACATCAGGTGGTGGTCCAACGGAGCTCAGGACGTCAAGCGGTGGTCCGGCAGAGCTTAGGACATCAAATGGTGGTTCGACGGAGCTTAGGACATCATGTGGTGGTCCAACGGGGCTCAGGACATCAAGCGGTGGTCCGGCAGAGCTTAGGATGTCAGGTGGTGGTCCGACGGAGCTTAGGATGTCAGGTGGTGGTCCGCTGGAGATCTTTTTGACCACGGTTGGAGTCGTTAGTAACTCCGATGGAACTTTCAACAAAATTTTCACCGTTAAGAAAGAGTTTACCAATGGAATTTCCAGTGGATTCATCCACCAAAATTTCTCACTTATTTTCATATTCGGAATTTTTTCACCTGTAAAACAATGAAATTATCATAGCACTCTTCTACCAGTAATTCCGATGGTACACTTTTTTTGTGAGTCAAATATTTTTGCATATAAAAGTAAAACTACAAAATTATATTGGCACTACTCTGCCAGTAAATCCATTGATTAACTTTTTTATGATGTTTTTTTTTTCCGGCGTTTTTCTCATCCTTTCGCTAGTGATACACAAT
>NW_021432119.1:0-347 GCF_001605985.2 Dendrobium catenatum | reverse complement strand
GATGGCAGATAATGTTGATCAATCAGATCAAAAAGAGGTATGTGACTTAACCTATGATGAATTGTTTGAAGTTTCTGAACACATGCATGATGCACATAGGAAAATGAAAAAGATGCATGCTAGTATAAGTTTAAAATTGGAAGGGCTTGAGAAGGAACATGAAATCCTTAGGAAAGATCATACATTAATAGATAAAAATCACATGAAACTACTTGACGAATATGATGACTTGAATAAGAATTTTGAGAGTTTAAAATCATCCTATGCTGATCTTGAAAGAGATTTTAAAATATTTAAGAATGAATCTTAAAGCAAAACATATCGAATCAATTATACAAATCAAATCT
>NW_021432118.1:0-333 GCF_001605985.2 Dendrobium catenatum | reverse complement strand
TTTTATAATTCTTATGGCTATGAGGGATAAATTTTATGGGTGGGCATTTTGTGTCTTAGCAGTTAGCATTTCCCTTGTCCATATTCAAAAGACTCGACCTATGAGAAGTCTAAGCAACTAATGTTACCCTTCAATTAGAAGACTATTCATTCACTTATCAAAAGGGGGTGATAGAGGGTGTGTTTGTAAAGGTTGATAAGTTTATCATCCCTATTGACTTTATTATCTTAGACGTGAAGACATGGTGATACCTATTATCATGGGTAAGGCTTTCTTAATTATTGGTAGGGCTATACTTTATGTGTATAAGGGAGAGTTAAACATAAGGGTTTA
>NW_021432117.1:0-340 GCF_001605985.2 Dendrobium catenatum | reverse complement strand
CAGACTTCTCATGGTCTCTAATATATGCCGATGTTTATGTTCGGCGACGCCTTTTTGAGCCGGCATGTGAGGACAGGTAAATTGATGTGTAATGCCCAGATTTTTGAATAGATTTTGGAACCTGTGGTTGATGAGCTCAGATCGAAAAGTTTTAATAGTTTTAATAGTTTTATTAAATTAGTTTTTAATCAGATTATGTAATTCAAGAAACTTTTCAAACACCTCAGATTTATGAAATAAAGGAAATGTCCAGCAATGTTTAGAGTAGTCATCTATAAACGAAACATAGTATTTGTATCCTTTAGAGGAGGGCGTGGGAGACGGCCCCCAAACATCGGAG
>NW_021432116.1:0-220 GCF_001605985.2 Dendrobium catenatum | reverse complement strand
TTAATTAATTCATATGACATCCGGTTAAATTCTATTCAAGATGGTCTGTTGTTACTGATTTTATTTCAGTTTTATGTTGTAAATGTCTATAGCTCTTTATTTTGTCTTATGTTGTTAGGTCTGAACTTTTAAGTTTTAAGTTTTTATTTTTGTGTATGTATTTCCTTTTGTTATCAATAAAATGCAAGGTTGTGAAAACCGGACCGGACAACGAACCGGA
>NW_021432115.1:0-205 GCF_001605985.2 Dendrobium catenatum | reverse complement strand
GTTTTTCTTCTTGCATTACTACACTTCCGGAGAGCTGAGTCTCGATCTAGACCCTATCTCGGTGCTTTCATTGCATTGAACTTGCCCTACCCACCGAATCTTGTCACTATGGCCAGTTTCCTAAGGTGAACATAGGAGTACCCTCCACTGGAGTACTCCAAACTTGCGGGCAAACTCCTCGTGGGGGGTCCAGAAATTCGAGAAT
>NW_021432114.1:0-226 GCF_001605985.2 Dendrobium catenatum | reverse complement strand
TCAAATCCTATATGTATCAACCACTTGCTACAATCGCCCATCATCAATGTAATTCAGCCAATAAACTTTAGGCTTACAACCAAGATTACATCACAAATTTTTTATGAAAAGAAAATCTTATCGCACTACCCTCCTTTATAGGGTAATATGTTTTAAGAGCAAACTCTTATTAATTATAGTGTTAATAGTCATCCTTCCTTACTTACATGTAAATACCATATTTATC
>NW_021432113.1:0-448 GCF_001605985.2 Dendrobium catenatum | reverse complement strand
CGCCGGCGACGGCTGCGGATCCATTGCTTTCCGTTGAAGTTCATGGCTTCCTTCGATCGGCTTTTAAGGCCAGCTGCGCATTTTTTTTCGTTGGAAATTTTTTTGGAGAAACCCTCGCTTTTTGATCCAGTTGGGATTTCTTCTGCGAGCAGTTTATATATCTTATTTTAAGAGATCGAATATTTAGCTTTTTCACTGGGAAGGTTGAGCGGCTAATTATTTTGATTTATAGTTCTAACCTTTCACATTACAAAAATTATTATTTTGTACCTGCTGTAATATTTTTATAATTAATTATTATAACTTATTCAAGCCTCGAAAGAGATATTCTAAAACAATCGAATTTTTTTGGCAGAACAAAATGTAATATCTGAATCCAATAATTGAGATGGCATAAAAGTAATTATTTATATTTGATACGGCATCACAAAAATTATCTTGATCGAGC
>NW_021432112.1:0-696 GCF_001605985.2 Dendrobium catenatum | reverse complement strand
ACTTCACTTGCTTTCCTAATTGACATGCATCACAAAGATGGTCCTTAGTAAAGTTTAGTTTTGGTATACCTCTCACTGAATTCTTTTGGGTAATTCTCCTAAGATTTTTCATGCTAGAATGACAAAGTCTCATATTCTAAAGCCATGACTCATCAGAAATAGTTTTTAAACAAAAAGAAGTAGGAGTTTCAATGTAATTTAAATCTAGTATATAAATATTATTTACCATTTTTCCATTTAAAATATCATTTCTATTTAGGCTTAAAATGCAGCTAGTAGGAAAAAATTTTACACAATATCATTTGCCACATAGCTGGCTTATACTTAACAAATTATGCTTTAAGCCTTCTACCAATAACACATTTTTAGTATAAAATTCTTTAGAATTCCAATCATACAAGTCCCAATCACCTTTCTTGTGGTGTTATCTCCAAGTGTAACCTTGCCTCCACTCCTAGCTTCCAGCAATATGAATTGTGCAGTATCTCCAGTCATATGCTTTGAACATCTGCTGTCCAGGTACCATATGCTGTCACGAGGTCTTGTGTGAGAGCGACCCAGCAAAATTATCAAACGTTATACTTGGGAACCCAAATAAGTTTGGGTTCTCCTTTTGGCAATTTAAAAAGAGATGCATGTATAATATGTCGAGGTTTATGCATCTTAAGTTTTCACACCAAATAAGTTTTCTTCTTC
>NW_021432111.1:0-266 GCF_001605985.2 Dendrobium catenatum | reverse complement strand
CAATGTATTCAACTTCAGCAGTAGATAGGGCTACTGATTTTTTTTTCTACTAGACCAAGATATTAAAGAATTTCAAATAAATTGACATATTCCAGAAGTGTTTTTTCTATCAACCATACAACCTGCAAAGTCAGAATCTGAATATCCAATTATTTCGAATGAAAAGCTAAACTTAGGATATCAAATTCCTAAGTTCTGAGTTTCGAACAGATATCTTAAAATCCTATTTACTACTGTCAAATGTGATTCTTTTGGATCTGATTGAA
>NW_021432110.1:0-246 GCF_001605985.2 Dendrobium catenatum | reverse complement strand
ATTGCGCGTGGTGGGAGAAAAATAAAAAAATACAACTACTGCGGTGTCTCACCAACACCAACCGTGCACGTCTTTATTGACGTGGAGGGTAGGCGATCTCTTGGTTTTTTCCCCTAAACGGGGGAGACGCAGGGAGGCTGCCGAAATTTTGTCTAAAATACAGACAAGGACTTGGAACAATTTGGGACCTGGACTTGATTGAACTCAGGAGAACGACGGATTACTTGTACTTGGACTCTTGAACAA
>NW_021432109.1:0-402 GCF_001605985.2 Dendrobium catenatum | reverse complement strand
TAATTTTTTAATACAATAATTTTTAATTCAAAAAATTTTTGTTGAAAAACTGTTTAAGAAAGCAACATAAAAGCTTTTCCAAACGGAGCCTGACAAGGAGCTCATATTATCTATAATGTGTATATCATATATACAACTAATACAAAAATTTACTTGAGATTCATCTAAAATTAAATCAATAAATTTTATTTAAAAACATAAATTAAGTCCATTATAGTCTGTCAAATTTCCGACGAATTTTCAGTGGAAATTCTTGATAGAAACTCGTAGAAACATTTTCATGCGGATTTTTTTCGCTGATGATTATCTTACGACTCACGTTTTACCGGCGAAAAATTTTCATTGAAAATTTGGCAAAAATGCATTTTTTTTTACAGAAATTGACCGATTTTTGACGTATTT
>NW_021432108.1:0-238 GCF_001605985.2 Dendrobium catenatum | reverse complement strand
TGAACAATCTGGTTTGTTGATCAATGAAGAGATTATGAAGGAGGCGGCGGGTTGTTCTGTGGACGGGATTATGGTCGCTGGTGATCAGAGTAAACAAGGAGATATGGCTACTGATTCACTGATAGCGGAAGAGTTGGTAATTGAGCTTGCTGCTGCGGAAGTAAGTAATGTTGTGGATAATCCCACCTTTGAACCTAATAGACCTTTATTTACATTTGGGCGGTTGAGTCGCATTGGA
>NW_021432107.1:0-244 GCF_001605985.2 Dendrobium catenatum | reverse complement strand
TTGACCTAGCTTTGACCCAATCCATTCATTAACAATCTCCACATGATTGTTAATGATTTGGATACTTCAATATTAATTACTCAAGCTTAAAATTTATTCCAAATCCAGAAATCCAGACTCAAACCCAAAGCCTTAAGGCCTTGTCCTAAAGACCTTTTTCAAAGAATTTTCAAACATTCCAAAACCCAGTCCAATGGCCTCTAATTTAGGGTCTATCACTTACAAAGTGATAAGACATGTCTCT
>NW_021432106.1:0-419 GCF_001605985.2 Dendrobium catenatum | reverse complement strand
CTCCTCTACTTCTGATCGTTATCATCTTGGACGATCAAAACATATTCTATTTCAATTATTTGTTATTATCCTGGACGATACACCTGTTTGTCCTGGATGATCTGCATGACAAAGTTTGGCACTCAACTTTAATTTGGCTGGTATGATCAATTATTACTTATCGTCCCAGACGATCCACTTAATCATCCCGGATGATATGCTTTTTCAACGGTCATCCAAAATGACTCCTCGGGATGATTGCTTGTGTCTTATCGTCCCTAACGATATCTGATTATCCTGGATGATATTACCACCTTTTTGACCAATCGTCTTGGATGCAATTATTATACCCGATCGGCATAGATAATTCATTGATCGTCCTGGACGATCGTTCTGATTCTTTATAAACCGAGCCACTCAATCAGTTTTTCTCACACAAT
>NW_021432105.1:0-251 GCF_001605985.2 Dendrobium catenatum | reverse complement strand
AATACTCTTAAAAATATTAAAATTCTCTCATCTTACTTATCTTAAATTCATGACTAATAATATGTGAAAATTTATGACATAATGAGTCAATTGTAACTCTAGATAGCATGTTATCAATATAAATTTGCATAATCAAAATGCCAAACATATTCCATACAAAAAAGTGTTGTGTGAATAACAATTTTAATAAATAAAAATTTCAAGAGAAATATACTCAATATATTATACCATGCCCGCGACACCTATTTTAG
>NW_021432104.1:0-437 GCF_001605985.2 Dendrobium catenatum | reverse complement strand
GATGCATGTATGATATATCTAGGTTTATGCATCTTAGATCTCTACACCAAATAAGTTTTCATCTTCGAAGTACAGGTGTGAGCTATATGTCCAAATAATCCATAATTATTACATTTGACTTTTAAAAATGGATTATTAAGTCTTCTACCATTCATCTATCTATTCAGGGATTGCATAAATTTAGTATAAAGAATAGGATTAGTAAAATCTTCAAGTTTAGGGGGTATCCTATTATCCTCGAGAGCTTTTATGGTTAATTTGTAAAATGAATTCATATTTTCCAAAATTCAATTTATATAATTTGATCTATAAATCTTGCTCTCCAATTCATCCTTAAAATTTTAAAAAACTTTTTTAAATTCAGCATAAGATGATTTTAAATTTTTATATTTTTTATTTAAGTCATAAAACTTATCAAGTAATTTCATGTGGTTGTC
>NW_021432103.1:0-316 GCF_001605985.2 Dendrobium catenatum | reverse complement strand
GGGTCAAAGTCTAGATTGAAGTTTGGATTCTCAATTGGACTGGGCCAAGGTTTGAATGGATCTGAAGCTTGAATTAATTTAAATTTGGATTGAATGAAATTTAGATTGATTTGAGGTTTGAATTAATCAAGGGTAGGGGTTGATTTGAGTCTGGATTGGTTATAGAATCTAAAGAGATTTTATGATCTAGGGTCTTGAAGGGTTCTAGGACGTGGAATCTAGAATGGTTCTAGGATTTGGAATCTAGAATGGTTATAGGATTTGGAATCTAGAAGAATTCTAAGCTCTAGAGTAGATCCTAGGGTCTAGATTAATC
>NW_021432102.1:0-251 GCF_001605985.2 Dendrobium catenatum | reverse complement strand
AGAGGGGTTAGAGTATATTCGTCGGAGGGACGATCATGATAATTGGGAAACGCCTCCTCTGAGGGGAATGGGAGGCTATGGAGGATACCGGGGAGATCCCAAGGTGAGGAAATTGAAGATGCCCGTTTTCGAGGGGGAAGACGGTCATGGTTGGATCTACAAGGTGGAGCGTTACTTTGCTGTCAATGGGTTGACAGAGGATGAGAAGCTGATGGCGGCAGGATTGTGTCTGGAAGGAAAGGCTTTGTCAT
>NW_021432101.1:0-710 GCF_001605985.2 Dendrobium catenatum | reverse complement strand
GATACAAGATTATAATAATAGAATAATTACACATTAATATGAATAAATATAAATTAATTAATATTATAACTATAATTAATAGAATAATAGAAAGTTTAATATTTTTTTATACTATAAAGTATCATTAATGCACGATATCAACCAAGAGCATAACCAAGTAATGTGTAGAGATTGATATTACCAATCTCCCAATTGATCTAAGACTTCAACCTACATTTTGGACTTACAATGTCAACAATAGAGACAAAATTTGAAGATCTTGTCTTTTGAAGGGACCTCATCAATCAATAAGTCGTCATTTCCCCTAAACATGAATTGCAAATATTGAACGTAGATTTAATCCAAAATGGTTTGATAAATATCATGGTTGGTTAGAGTACAACATACAAAAATATGGTGCTTTTTTATCGTTATTGTTATTTATTCAAACCCTATGAACAAATTATTAAAGGCAAAGCTGGTGGAAACTCATTTATTGGGGAAGGGTTCTAGAATTGGAAGAAGAAAGAAAAACTATTATTAAATCATGTTAGAGAACATAATAGTGCACATAATAAAGACAGTCACAAATGTGAAGATTTGATGAAGAATTAAATACACAATCTTCCTGCTTTACAGTTAAGTAAAGATGAGAAAAATAAAAAAGATTTTATGATCATATGGCTGTAGTAATGGATTGCGTACGATTTCCTTGCATCAAGAATTATCAT
>NW_021432100.1:0-304 GCF_001605985.2 Dendrobium catenatum | reverse complement strand
CAAGCACATAATTGCAGTACAGTACAAATAATCTAGTTTTTTCTACCAGCAATCAGTCAAAATTTTCAAAGAATGTGAGCAATATCCTCAGAAATTGAGGAATTAACTAAAGATAGTACTGGTTTGTAGGTGTATTTTACACTGCATCTATTTTCCATTACTCACTATAACCTGGAAGCCAGCTTAGATAAAGCCACTAACTGACCTGTTGCTGGAAACCATAAGTGGAGTAAGGACCATAAGCAGCAGCGTACATGCCAGGATGCTGAAACGGCACAGCATAGCCATATCCCCCATAGATTTG
>NW_021432099.1:0-519 GCF_001605985.2 Dendrobium catenatum | reverse complement strand
AATAAAATGGTCGTTAATTTGGACTATGTAAAGATGTAATCAATTAGATTAGCGACTAAATTAATATTTATTAGCAGAAAAAATCATTGCTAATGTTAAATTTTAACAATCTACATGTAGTACTACATTATCTTCGCCCTTACCAACATATATTTTCTATAAATACAGCTAGAAGTGACTATAAGAAGTTATTCACAAGGGAGAAAAGTAATATTCGGTCATGGTTGTCTATATTTACTAGTAGAGTTAGTCTTAATTATGGCTTATGGACTTCCATCAATAAAGATGGTTTTATCTGTTTGATAGCTCATTTTATTGATAATAATTGTCCAATCCAGACGAAGATAATTAATTTGTTTTTATGCCTCCTCCACATGATGGGATTGCATTGTTTGAAAAGCTTCAATCATTCTTAAATGCAAGGAAGGTTAAGAGCAAACTTTTTGGATCAAGTAGAGGTGAAAGTAGTAGGGAGACTGAATAATCATACCTTCTACTCCGATACACCCAGATTCACAA
>NW_021432098.1:0-242 GCF_001605985.2 Dendrobium catenatum | reverse complement strand
AAGGCCTCAACATCAAATACCAATAGATAAAAAAAAAGACCAAAAAAAAAATAATAACATAAAAAACAAATAACACAAAGCAAATACAAATAAAATAAAATAAAATAAAATAAAATTTATAGATAATTTAATGAAAATAAATAAACTAATTATAAAAGATCTTTCATTTTCGATAATAGATAATGGTTTAGCGAACTTACATGATAATCGAAGGAGTGTTCGAACGAACTGATGGGTTGATG
>NW_021432097.1:0-768 GCF_001605985.2 Dendrobium catenatum | reverse complement strand
CTTAAAATTATTCTAAGATATGAAGCCACCATCATTTATGGGAGGTGGAGCTATAGAAGCAGAAGATTGGTTAATGAAAGTTGAGAAAATTTTGGAGGGAATGTTATGCCCTCAGGATAGAAAGGTTGCCTTAGCTACATATGCTTTTAATGGGGAAGCAGAAAGATGGTGGAAAAGTCAGTTAGAAGGAACTTTTGGTGGGAGACCTAGCAACCAGATAACATGGGAGGAGTTTGTCAAAGTGTTTAGAGATTGGTATGTGCCATTGACTGTTAGGAGGTCAATGCAAGACAAATTCAATAGACTGGTGCAGGGAGATAAGACCATTACAGAGTATGAGGCTGAATTCACGATGCTTTCTAGGTATGCCTCCCATCTAATCTCTAATGCAGAAGAGAAATGCCACCGCTTCCTTTGTGGCTTGAGGGATAGCATAAGACAGCCATTGGTTCCTTTGGGTATTGAATATTACCCTACATTAGTTGATAGAGTACGGAAGATTGAGCTAGATTATCAGAGTACTCAGAGGAGGAGAGACTTCCAGAAGAGGAAGAATGAAGATAGATCAAGACCTGCCCAATCTTTTCATTCTGGAAGGCCTAATTGGAAGAAGCTCAAGCTCAACACTTCAGAGAGCAGCACTCCTTCTGTTCTGTGTAATAAGTGTGGAAGGGCTCATAGGGGAGAGTGCCTTTCTGGCACCAATACATGTTTTTGGTGCCATCAACCAGGACATATGGCAAAGTCTTGCCCTACCTTGGGACAAAA
>NW_021432096.1:0-7165 GCF_001605985.2 Dendrobium catenatum | reverse complement strand
TAGAAACCAAAAGCATTTTCATTCAAAATATTCATTAACCAACAAAATTACAATATGAAGGCTATATATAGCCTCTAACAAAGACATAAAAATAAAAGGACTCAAATGCCCTTAAGGGCTACAAGACAGATAACTCCCCACAGGGGTAAAAATGGGAAAAACAGAAAATAAACTAAGACAATAATCATAACATCAAAAGTAAAGACGCTGAATCGTGGCCGTCGATCTGCGGTTTCGCCGGCGATAAACATGTCTGTAGCGTTTGTCGATGTCCTCATCATAAAGCTTCGTGATTGATGTAAAGATCAAAAACAACAGTTTAATACCAATCAACTATTTTATATTTCTATAAATATTTCGGACAAATAAATCTAAAACTTCTATTCAAAGTTCCTCAACATCAATCATCAATGCATTAAGACCAAAAGGACCATTAGATACTTATCTTACACCAAATCTTGATGACATGTTGAACCAGAGAAAAGGTCAATTTAGCAAAGAGATTGATGTTGCTAAAAAGGAAATGAGGGGAAGGGATAATCAAGTTTTTTATCCATAGATCTATGATGTCAGGATTCCGTTCAATGCAGTGAAATATGACAATTTCCCTGCAGTGGACGAGACACTTGGACAGTTTGGTCCTGGAATGAAACCCCCTAATTATCATGAGGTACGAGTTACTTGTTTGAAGAAAGAGGTTGGACATATACATTAACTATTACGACATTATCAAGAAAATTGTGTACGATACGGTTGTTCTCTTATGGTGGATGGATGGCTATCGAGAAATGGGAATAAGTTTAATTAATTTTCTTGTGAATTGTTCGAGAGTTAGTGCATTCATCAAGTCAATAGATGTCAATTCTTCTTCAAATAATAATGTGAAGATGTTTGAACTATTTTACAAGTAAATTGAGATTATTGGCCCACATAATGTAATTCAAGTTGTTATTAATAATACATCTGAAAATATCCTTGCAAGTTTGACTTAACATAAACCTATGTTATTTCATATAAAAAATGAATTTTTTTCTTATAATAATGTTTATTGGCATTACAGGAAAATTATTGATGGACAAATATCCACATGTATATTGGACTCGTTGTGCTGCTTGTTGTTTATAATTGATGTTGGAGGATATTTTTAAAATTCAAAAGCTAAGGCTATGCTTTGAGAAAGTACACAATTTTATATATTCAAGATTTTGCTTACTTGGCTTAATGAGAATGTGCACAAATCAATGAGCACTTGCCAAGCCCACCAAGACTCATTTCGCAGCAGCTTTCTTGACTTTACAATGTTTTCATCAACAACAATTGAATTTTAAGAAATTGTTTACTTGCGAAGGGTTCATTTTGGATCCTTATGCAAAAGAGACATAGGCAAATCAACCTTAACATATCATCTTGTAACAGTCATTCTGGAACATTATTGGGTATGGCTTAAAAATAGCTGCTCATTTATTGGAGTTTCTTAGAATGGTTAATGGAGAAAGGAAGCCCCCAATGGCTTATATATAAATGAAGCAATATATAAGGCAAAAGAGTTATGATCGAGATCACAGATAAATGGTTATGACCGGGACACCCTCTAATCTGGTGGTTTTGCTGTCAAATAGCACAATTATATTACAGTCATGGTGAAAGCTCGTATGTTTTCCAATGGCTTCAAATCTTTGAGTGATGAATCAATAGGATATAATCGATATGGCACAAAGTCCTCTGTTAGCTAAGGTGGATTCAAATTTATCCCCTTGGATAAATATTCACCCAGGTCTACGAGGTACCCTTGGACGAAGCAACCCATGGTTACTGACAAGGATCCTTTTGTCAGGTTGGGTCGACTACCTCCTCTGACTAGGTAGACTAGGGACCATGATGATCCGGGATGACGGAACTAAGGGATCTTGATCAGGTTCATCATCATTCTCCCAATCATCTGCTTTAAGAGCAAAATAGTAAAATTTCTAATTTTAAGTATCAAGTTTTTGAATACCTAAATCATGGTGCTGTTATGCGCCAAACACTATTTATCTATTTGACGACTAGCCTTAATCGAAAATTCTCTCTCGTTATCAGGATGTGTAATTAACTATAGGGGCTTGCGCCTATAGGAAATCAGTACTCATATCATAAAGTTCTCGTAAAATGAGAGAGAAATCTCTGGGTAGTGTCTTATTCACGAATTTTTATTGCGTCCTCCCACCTGACGTAGAGATACGTCCTCCCACCGCTAAAAAACTCGGTTTTTACTCTGTATTGCTAACTATTATTTGGTATTAACGAAGAATATCATCATGTGAAGACCAATACCGAGTTATACCGAGCTATACCGAACAATACCGAGCTATACTGAGCAATACCGAGTTTTTTCTAAGAAAAACTAGGTATTTTTTTGTATTGCTCGGTATAGCTCGGTATTGCTCGGTATTGGTCTTCACATGATGATATTCTTCTTTAATACCAAATAATAGCTAGCAATACCGAGCAAAAACCCAGTTTTTTAGTGATGGGAGGACGTATCTCTACGTCAGGTGGGAGGACGCAATAAAAATTCCTTATTCACAATCCAATCTGCCTTTTGAAAATTTACCCCGGAACCTAATCTGTTAAAACTCTCCCGAAAGCAAGGGGGAGGCTGGGGCGCAAATTTTTGGAGCCCACAGGTGATTGCATTATTTTTTTTATTGCTTGTTATTTTGCTGCGTCTTCGCGTCTGGGCGCATTATTCCCTTTAAGAATAATGGTATTAGCATTCGGGAATATGCCAATGAATAGGAGACTGACTATAGTTTCTATTATTGGTGGTTTTTTCGTGTTTCACATAAGCGGATTTATAAGGGGAAGAGTTTGATTGGTGGATCTTCTTTTGATTTCTTTGGAGTATCAGCTTATAGATACTTTCACATAAATTTGGGTGAAAAGCTTGCCTTGATGATTCAAGAATCGTGCTTGCTGATTGCCATGGATTTGACATTTTTAAATTAAGTGTTCTCCATATCTTATATATTTTATATGGATTTGTTTTATTTGATTTGATTATAATAGATTAATTCAGATTTTTTGGTTTCTTGTATTGTAAGCTAGAATTCCTCTTATGTAATGATGTATACACACAAGTTGTAATTTGAGCTAGTGCAAGTCAATAAGAATTCAGAAACTTTCAATGCTCCAAAAATCCAAATATTTTCCTCCCTGTTTTGGAAAGTGTATGTGAGTGTTCTTTCTACTCACACCCTTCCTTCAGCGAGACATTGCTCTGGGTGTTACTTAGAAAGTTTTTTTTTTTTTTTTTTGGGTAGAGCACTAGAGCTTCAATATTTATTAATTAAGAATTCTGTGGGATGGATGCCTTGTTGGGTTTGCATATCATTAAAAGAAGAGTTTTCTCTATTTCTTGTTTAAAACAGAGAAGAGAAACGTAAAGTAATTTTTTTTTATCCTTTTCCTTGATTTTGCTTCTTTTTATCCATCATAACTCGTTTTGTCGAGTGTTTTGTTTTCAGCATGAACATGCAGCTTTATGCTTTCCACTTGCATTGCTATGTTTCGTTGTATAAAAAGTACCTTGCACTTTCATCCTCCTTTTGACCATTCCTTTCTATTAATTTTAGGTTTTGTTTGAAATGACTTTTTTAATGCTTCTTAAAACAATTTTTTAGTACAAAATTTTATTTTTTTATTTAAAAGCTGCTTTAGGAAGTAATAAGAAAGCCGTTCCTTTGAGACGAATTTCTTACTTCTTAAAGCTACTTTCTAGTACAAAAATTAATTTTTTTGTATTAAAAAGATGCTTTAAGAAGCAGTAAGAAAGCCATCCCAAACGAAATATTAATCTGCTTCTTTAAACTGATGTTTCTTCTTTCAGGCTGTGGAGAAGAGGAAAGGAAGAAAGAAAAATCTCTTCTTCAGAAGTACTGGATGACATGCTGCACTAAATTATGGCTTTCATGATTACATTCCGGTAAGTTACAGGAAAATGGTGCAGTATTTAAGATGCAGCAGCTTCTGTTGTATAGAACATTTTCAATTCTTTGTAATGCTTCATATTACATTTCTTAAGGAAAATGTTTCACCTTGCAGTATTTAAGATTAGTTTTTTTTCTGAAATGTACAGTTTCCCTTCATAAGTCTACATTTTTCGCAATTATTCATACTTCATAACCTTAGGGCCTATTTAGATTACTACAATTGTCTTTTCTTAAAAAAATATACTAATTTTCTAAAGAAGCTTGTATATATTCTGCTTCAAATTTCTTGGTAAAGTTCTTTGCACTTTAGATTCATACTGATTATAAAATTTAGGTTTTTTTTTTTTGGAATTCATTTTGTATGTATCATTTGGAAAATTTTACCTTTTATTTTTCATGATGGGTTTAGTTGGTCTATTAATTTTGTTATATCTTTATTTGGATAAATATCCTTCAAAATATTTTTTTGATCAAAATATATTCAATGAGGGATAATCTATTGTATTTGCAGACTCTTTAGTGGAATTTTGAAATTATTTTGAATTTGTTCAAATTTAGGCTTCGTTTGGGATGTCTTTTTTGTTGCTTCTTAAAGTAGTTTGTTAGTACAAAAATTAAAATTTTTATACTTGAAAGTTATTTTAAGAAACAGTAAGAAAGCCGTCTAAAACGAAACCTTAAATTGATTCAAACTTATTCAAATATGATACCCTTGGCTTCTTGTGTGGATTGAGATTAGGGCAAAGATGAGGTTGGAGCTGCTGATGAGTGAGCCAATGATCTTTGCTAGCTTCACAGAGAAAGGGTGAGCATTCATGAGGTTTTTGGAGAGAAGGGTAGAGCTTGGGTTCAATGCGAGGATAGATTATTGGGTTCGGACACTGGACATAGTTTACCATTCGGTACTTTAAAGTACCAAGTAATACTGAACTCGGTACTGTGAAGTACCGAGCTCATACCGAGTATGAGGTGTTGTGGTGTATTTTTATTGGGCTTCGGACGTCGCCCGGTGTCTGAACCCAATAATTTTCCAACACAAGGGGCGAGGGCAAGAGCCCTGAACTAGTTCAAATCTTGTCTAGGACTTTCCTCTTTAATTAAGAGTTGGTGAATATTAGAGGTTATTTTTTATTGGAGGTATTTGAATTCAAATTTTATTCTAAACATGTGCAATATAAAAAGTCAATTTTTCTATTTTTTGGCTTTTTAGCAAAATGTTCACTTGCTCGTTTGTCAGTTATTTTTTTATTAGCTTAATCATAATGGCTAATCTCATCATTATAAAGGCTTGTGTATATATTTATTAATTTTTAAACATTATTAATATTATTTTAAAATTTTATCATCAATTAAATGCATAAAAAATTACAACAATAATGACAATAAATCTTTATCCTACAAAGGGTTCATTTGGGATATTTTTTTACTACTTTATAAAATAGTTTTTAAGTACAAAAGTTTATTGAACCGAAAGTTTTTAGTAATAGAAAATTGTTTTAAAAAATAGTAAGAAAGCTTTCTCAAAAGAAGCCTAAGAAAAGTCATTTCTAATACGTTATAATCTAAGTCTGTTTTTAGTCTATTTTTATCTTTTTTAACATAGGCCAAAATACATAAGAAAATAAGCACTTTTAAAATTCAAATTTTATCAATATAGTTTTTTAATGCATGAAAAATATATAGATAAATAGTTAAATTATAATTAAAATTGATGAGGCTAGATTCATATTTTATTCTTATATTATAAAATATAATTAATCGTGTAATAATGAATTTGAATTTATATAATGTGGTGGAAGCAAAGTAAAGAAACATACAATAAAAGAGAACCATTCGTTTGGGACGGTTTTTTTATTGCTTTTAAAACGGAGTACTAAAAATTTGTACTAAAACTCCGTTTTAGTACAAAAATAAAAAAAAAATTGTACTAAAACTCCATTTTAAAAAGCAATAAAAAGCCATCCCAAACGAAGCCTAAATCTTCTATGGAGAAACCCTCATATAAGAGAGAGCAAGAGCTGCAAAACGCTTGATGGCTGACAATAGAAAATCATGAAGGAGCAAGTTCACATGAAGTTCGCTTTATAGAGACTCATCCATGAGACATTGCAAGTCTTTAACCCAATAAGGCTTTGATGATGGATAGTTAATGGTTGCTTTCATAGCTAACTAACCTCAAAACCAACCTCTTCTTTAGTTTTACCTAAATGATTTCTCATAGTAAATCGTATAACAAGATTATCAGTTTCAATCAAAGAAGCATTATATTGCTCACATTCATTCAATAAATTAACAATCATCATTAACCAGATTCAAGACTAAATGATAGGTTAGGGATGTTAATTCACAATTAAATAAAACTATTAGAGAATATATGAAACTTACTGCCAAGTTGTAATCATCCAAAAGCCAATAAAACAACATAAACTCAACTAGATTTCAAGCAAATTCATCAATATTACTCATCAAAATCTTATGGCTGCCCACCAAACTTGCCAAAAAAAATCACCCAATTTATAGAACTAATCTCCAGATCAAAGTAAGGTGGCCAAAACACTTCTTCTAAACCTTCCCTCTAGTAAAAATTTATCATGATCTCACTATGCATTTTAACAACTACAAGCTAACTAAATATATTTCCATATTTGTCCTCTCTCAAAGCACGTCAAACTTTGTAAAAGAATAATATCTTAATAGAATTTAAAAATGCAACCTTGTAGAACAAGCTTACTTGAATTGATTTCTCCAAACAATTACAAGATCCGGTCTTTACTAGTTGAGTGCTAGAGTGGAGATCCACATTAGAATGTCTAACTAAAATAAACGGGGCAATTCTGTAAGAAAAGTATCACCTTCATTCAAAAGAAGATTCTTTAAGAGTTTGGAGTATTCAATCTTCACTCTCATCACATGTTTCCTACCTGAACCACCATCTCTGGATAACTGAGATAGGAGTGTTAAGGAAAGGGGCATAGCGATATATGTAGGGGTTGGCAGTTAGGCCAATCTTGGCCCAGATGTTCTTGTGATAACCAGCAGTTGCAGGAGCATGATACATAAGTTTCAGTAGCTGCCACAGAAAATAAAAAAGAAAATATTAGAGTGAATTTGAAAATGTTAAGATTCTAGTGATGAGTTACATAGACGGAGGCCTTCCGATGACCCGATTTGGAAAGTTGAGGTATTAGATTTGA
>NW_021432095.1:0-274 GCF_001605985.2 Dendrobium catenatum | reverse complement strand
CTTCCTTTCCATCCTAAGCATCTCTCCTCTCTACCATGCATCCAAATTTCCTTCCTAGAGAAAAAATTTCACTCTCTTTCTCTCTCTAAAATTGAAAAGAGAGGGGTTTTCTCTCTCTAAACTTCTCCCCCCATTTCCTTACACCTCCTAAATCCCTCTCCATGCAAATTCCCATCAAATCCTCTCTTTTTCTCTCTCCCTCTCTTTCTCTCTCTAGAAAGAGAGCTCTCTCTATCTTTTTCTTTCTCTAGCCTTTGTTTTAATTAAACAAAGA
>NW_021432094.1:0-422 GCF_001605985.2 Dendrobium catenatum | reverse complement strand
ATTAAAAGTATTAGTAAAGGAGATAAAATCACATGAAACGGGCTAGAGAGTTTTCGATTATGGATCTTATATTCTAATTCCTCTTCTGAATTCTTCCGCGGATGCCAACGATTGCTCTGTTAAACAAGATCCATTTTATATGTATTGTTAATGTTAAGTAGTTGAGATAGAAAAAAGAGTACCTCGCAACCTCTTTTGGATAGAGAAGACATAGCCATTGCATCCTTAGCTATAGATAGGAGAATACATATCATGATATATGCCGGAAATGTTATTTCTTCTTTGTTTCTCTTCAAAGCCATTTCATCAATTTCAGAAGATGAGTGAAGGTGCGAACTTTAGCACATCTCGTTGTTCGTAGACGATTATCCAAACACCAGTGGCTGCTATCAAAATCCTTCAAATCATTAGAATCAATATTA
>NW_021432093.1:0-203 GCF_001605985.2 Dendrobium catenatum | reverse complement strand
TGATATAAAAAGCTTATGTTGTAACTTTTTCTTAGGACTTGAGAAGAGGTGTATTAAGGAGAGATTGGTGAATCGGCACTTTCAAAGGATAACATTTGAGGTAGGAACACCTTACTCTACATATTCATGTTCTTTTGTTTTTATTTTTTTTAAATGTCTTATTAGTTGATACATAATAAATGCATATGAAATGTCTTTACTAT
>NW_021432092.1:0-618 GCF_001605985.2 Dendrobium catenatum | reverse complement strand
CCTCATAACCGCATCCCGGTTGCTACAGTAAAATCTGCAAAAAAAAAAAATTTTTTCATAGCTCCCCCAACTTCTCCAACTCCTCCAACCTCCCCCTCTTGCCTATAAATACCCCCCTTGGGGTTAAGAAATTCTTACACCTTCTCTTCTCCCTCCATTCTTTCAATTGAGGCTTTCCCTTGGCCTTGTATGGGTGGTATCACTCGTGCAGGTCCAAGGCTCCTCTTTGTGCAAGAAGGTCCAGATATCCCCCTTCTCCCTCCATTCTTTCAATTGAGACCTTCCCTTGGCCCTGTATGGGTGGTATCCGTCGTATAGGCCGAAGGCCCCTCTTTGTACAAGAAGGTCTGGAGATCTTCCCTTTCTCCCTCCTTTCTTCGAGAGATCCTATGAAGTTCTGATATTAGTTGGTTGACGATTGAGGTCGGAGAGACCATTGTAAGGAGGGATGTTGAAAGACTATTCAAGGGCAGTAGAAGTAAGACGATGTGTATAAATTCAATGTCCGATAGAATTCTAAAATCGGGGAGAAGTACGACTAGACCTGTCAAAAACGGGTCACGGGTCGGGTTCGGGTCCAACCCGAAATTGACCCGACAATGTTCAACCCGACCCGAC
>NW_021432091.1:0-301 GCF_001605985.2 Dendrobium catenatum | reverse complement strand
GTCACGTGTGTACCAATAACACGCTCGCCGGGGCCCGTGCGGGTGTTCGATTGTATACCCCTTTAGTGTACCTATGTGCATACAAATTATAATGCACGTGCAGGGGTACTTCGAAATATTTTGTAGTTGTGCATGTAACTGTTGTTTGGATGCACACTTCTCATTTGAGAGCTTATATACGCCTTCTGTCCGCTAGTACGAATATTGCGGATCCGGTGGCTTAGTTATTCAGATGTTATGAGGTATTTCCTCATCTTGAAATTGACTCTCCCTTTTCTCATTCACCGGGGATAGATCTTTC
>NW_021432090.1:0-557 GCF_001605985.2 Dendrobium catenatum | reverse complement strand
ACCAATCACAATTTATGTAATATTTTAATTTTTAACTTTTAGTTTAATCATACCATACAATATGCATTATCTTGGATGATTTATGACAATAATACCTAAATTAATCCTATGATTAGGAGACTAATTATATTAAGATTTCTCGATCAGATAGTACAAGATAATATACTTAGATAGTACTAGACGATCTATTATATTTCATGGGACAATCCCTTATCGTCTAAGATGAAAATCATAATTTTCTTCTAATCATCTAGGAGATCATACTGGATGTTCCGAGAGGGTTGTTGGACAATATGTAGATCACCACCCATCGTCCCATGTTGTATTGGATTATTAATATAGTATCTTGAACTAATCATCAAAGTTGATCGTAGAATCAAACTGGACAATCTATATAAAAATATAAACTGATCTTACAGGGCAAAGTTAATCATACTGGATGAAAGGGCTATTTTTTACTAATCATACAAGACATTCTATCAATTGTACTGGATGATCTTTGATGGCAAGTTGAAAATTAGGGCTTCTTTTGAGGCTTTCTATGTATTTCTCTTATT
>NW_021432089.1:0-299 GCF_001605985.2 Dendrobium catenatum | reverse complement strand
GAAGACTAGTAGACAAAAAGATTACAAAACAGTTTTAAGTGGACATTTTATAAGAAAAATAGGAAAAATTATCCAAAAATTGCAATATTTCAAATTTGTACATACTCGATCATCTCGTACTATCTAATTTTGTACGTACGAATAGTTTAAAAACTGTTTCTTAGAAAGTCAATGTGCATTGGTACGAAATGTCTTTGTACTCAATCATCGTCCTGTACGAACATAGTTCATCAGGTACGAACAGTTATTTCTAAGCTTCGTTGGAACAAAACTGCATGACGATCCATATATTTTAAGGA
>NW_021432088.1:0-1198 GCF_001605985.2 Dendrobium catenatum | reverse complement strand
ACCCCTGGTTTTGGTAGTGCTTTGCGTTATCGGGAAATAGTCGCCATCTCAGGTAAGGATATTTAAGGAGAATATAGAAGATTCTCTAGGAGCACAGCGATGCTAGATAGCTTGGCGTCGCAACGCTAGATAAAAATAGTGATTTTAAATATTAAAATATCTCAAATCACTTGCGCTAATCTCATTCCCAGCAAACCTTGTCGGAGAAGAAAGGATAAATAAATTGAGGAGAGAGATGTAGGAAGAGAGGTTTGGGAGGCCAGAACTCAAGAATCATCCATTAAATTAATTGGAGAAATTATCGAGCTTCAGGTAGGTTACAGTTACTCTGTTTTTTTTTTTTTTCAATTCCGAGGGATTTATAATAAGATATGCTTATAAATGTATTTTTTTAAAGTTTAAAAATTATTTCACCGTATAACTTTTAGTATATCATTACACACTTTGTTATGGATAATGACTATAAAAATAAAAATAAAAAATTATTGTTTGATTTATTCTGAATTTTTTAAATAAAATAGTCACTTCTAAACCTCAATACAGCTACCAAAGTGAGCCAGAATAGTATTTTATGTATCCCCTGTAAAATTAGTAAAATTTGGAGAAATTTAAATATGTATCTAAAATTGAAACTTCTTTTATATATATATATACATACATGCTTTAACTTTTTAGTTGTATATTGCATTGCATCATCATGCATTTCAAGATATTCTGGTGCTCTATTATATAAATAAAATTACACTTTGAATTATGTGTTTGGTCCTAATACAAATGCATATCTATTATGGACTACTATGTTATGCTCTGATTATGAGATGATTATGTGTTGGAATATACTTGCTCTATTATGACTATGTTATGCACTTGTCATAAGTAAGTGGCATGTGGTGAATGGGAGATATAAGTGGGCATTCATATATGGACATTTTACATTCATATTTATATGCAATATGGTATGGCGATTGTAGAGCAACAATAACTCTTTTATTTCATTTATTTAAAAAATGAATTGTGAATTGAACTCTGATATGGAGAAAAAGGGGTTGACTACTCAACTTTATACATATATTGTTTCTTAAAATATTTCAGGAAAATGCAAAATTATTGATAATATGGAAGTTGGAATAGTCTTTTGAGTCCAGTCTTTTAAATTTTTGAGCTCAAATTGAGTGTTAAAATTAACTAGTAAAGTAAT
>NW_021432087.1:0-356 GCF_001605985.2 Dendrobium catenatum | reverse complement strand
GATATTTTTTTTACCAATTCACCTCTCTCTCTTTATTAGCCTTGGGCTAGTTTATAGGGCCTAACATCCCTAATGAACTTTCAAGTGATATCAGAGCAGGTTTCATAAAATAAGTTTTTAAAAGCTTTTGAATTTTGATCCATTGCTAATTTTTCAAATCATAATATTGCGAAAGGTTTTTCAATCACCAGACCACCTTTATTTGAAAATATCTCATTTGATTTTTGGAAAACTCGCATGTTTATTTTCTTGCAATCGATTGATTTTCTCATGTGGTATATGATTTTAACTGGTTATTCTTCACCGTCACGTGTTATAGATGGAGTTAAAATTGATATTCCTTTTAATCAATGGAA
>NW_021432086.1:0-263 GCF_001605985.2 Dendrobium catenatum | reverse complement strand
GATTTAACACATGCATTTTTTTTAAAATTATGGTTTACTTTTTGCAACAAAATTAGCCTTTAGTCCAAATTCATGACTACTAAGTATTGTGCTAGCAAACATCCGACTATTTGCTTTTATAAAAAAGAGGATTCGAGAGTTTGGAAAAAAATTATAAAATATCAAATGTAAAGCTGAACCTCATATTAGTTGGGGTATTGGTAGTGCTAAGTGATTTTTTTGGGACGATCATTAGTTGGGGAATTCATATGCTCAATACTTCT
>NW_021432085.1:0-231 GCF_001605985.2 Dendrobium catenatum | reverse complement strand
CTTTATGGAAGGGATCCTCCAACCCTGATACAGTACAGGCCTCATTCTACATCAGTGTCCTTGGTGGAGAACCAGTTGTCAGAAAGGGATGAGATCTTGGGGGAGCTGAAGAAACACTTGTTACGAGCCCAGAACATCATGAAGCAGACAGCAGATCATCATAGGAAGGATGTTCATTTTGAGATTGGGGAATATGTATACTTGAAGTTGAGGCCTTACAGGCAGAATACT
>NW_021432084.1:0-205 GCF_001605985.2 Dendrobium catenatum | reverse complement strand
CAAAGGAGATAATTTGGGTTTAAAGATTGCTCCCTTGGCTCAAAGAATTTCTCACTTACTATACGCTGATGACATCTTAATTTTCTCAAACACTAAAGAAGACAATATCATTAAGATTAAGAAGATAATGGAGAACTACTGTTGCTGGACAGGGCAAATCATCAACAACAACAAATCTTCATTGATTTTCAGCAGGAATACTTGC
>NW_021432083.1:0-1447 GCF_001605985.2 Dendrobium catenatum | reverse complement strand
CTCACGAATGAAAAACGCCTCAATACCCGAATACGCACTTTTAAACATTGCAACTTACGACTAATCAAAGTTTCGAGAAGAAAGATACAGGTGGAATAGAAACCATGGAGAGAAGAATAGATAGAAGTCCGAGGCAAAATATAAGAAAAGCAAAAGAGTAGCTCACAAGCTATGACAAATTCACAGGTTTCACGTTTCAAATATTCATAACATATCTCTCTCACACAAAGAAATTCAGCCCCAATTTATAGGATAAAGAAGGGGGAAGGGCATTTATTATCCCACATAAATGTGTCACCAAAACAACCACTAAAACCACTCCAAATCAACCCATACATGGAGAAGTCAAAGAAAACCACACAAAGATTAGCAAGGGGAAAAAACCGAGCAGTCAATAGTAGGGAAAATAAGTATCCAGTAGTAAAGACGGAAGGAAACCGAAGGGGTAGCTAGAAAAATGAAGAGCCAATAAGGAAAACTGAAGTCCAACATGGGGATGATATGCATGACAACCTAGGGCTCTTATATCAAATTGAAGCAACCTAAAAAAACAAGACAACTCACCACTTACAACTTCCAATAGAACAAGATAACACAAATACAACTCACAAAACAAACACAAACTTAGATTACAACAACATACAAGATACAATACCACTTTCCACTTGTAAGAAAAACAACACAACTTACAACTTATAATAAAAACCTGGACACAACACAACTTACGAGTAATAAAAAATTCGAGAAGAAAGATACAAGTGGAATGAGAACTGTGGAGAGAAAAATAGATAGAAGTCCGAGACGAAATATAAGGAAGGTAGAAGAGGATAGCTCGCAAAATATGACAAACCCATATATTTCACGTTCCAAATATTCATCACATATGTCTCTCACACAAAACAATTCAGACCAAATTTATAGGAGAAAGAAGGGGTAATGGTTATTATACCACATAAATGTGCCATCAAAACAGCCACTAAAACCCCTCCAAATCAACCCATACATGGAGAAGTCAAAGCAAATAGCATAGGGAACAATAAGGGGAGGAAACCGAGCAGCCAGCAGCAGAGAAATCAAGAAACAGAAGGGATAATGAGCATCCAGCAGTAAAAAAAAATAAGGAAACCGAAGGGGTAGCTGAGGAAATGAAGAGCTAGGAGAGAAAACCGAAGTCCAACATGGAGAAGACCAACAGCCAATATGGGAAAATTAAATAACCGCTTAGGGAAGACCAAACAGTAGCAGGGAATTCAAGCGGTCAGTAGAAAAGGTAAAAGACAGCAGACCTTATCAACCAATTAACTCATCACTCATCTTATGGAATAGAAACAAGCATCAGAAAGACGCACCCTCATCTATGATGAGTGTCGCTGTCCCCACACATCCAAGTCCAGCTACAGGAAGCACCTACTAGGGGCCCTCAGCTTGCCTTGCCATGACTAGCCAA
>NW_021432082.1:0-245 GCF_001605985.2 Dendrobium catenatum | reverse complement strand
TGCAAATAGCAACTATCTTAACAATCTCCCCCTTTTTGATGATGGCAAAATAATTATTGTTTGTATGATTTCAATTTAAACAAATCTCCTAAACTCCCCCTGAATTGATAAACCCTAAAAAATAAGGAGGCATTTTGAACCACAAAATAAAATTGAAATAAAAACAAACCAACAACAAAAAATCTCTAGAAAACAATATCACATAAATAACACATACAAACATACAAACACAATGATTTCTCCCC
>NW_021432081.1:0-239 GCF_001605985.2 Dendrobium catenatum | reverse complement strand
TTAGTACAATGCAAGCTATGTATTTCTTCTTTTTAACTTTTTGCATTTGCTATTCATCAAATCAGAGAGTAGAGGATTAAAAAATAAAATGAAGAAGCAATTGCTGGACTAAAAAATGAATCAATTTAGTTGTTTACATTGTGATTGTAAATATTGTTGTTAAAAGTAGTACTAAAAAAGCTAAAATCACATGAAACGAGTTGGAGAGTTTTCGATTATGGATCTTCTTCTAATTCATC
>NW_021432080.1:0-503 GCF_001605985.2 Dendrobium catenatum | reverse complement strand
GAACCTTTTATCCGGTCCTTTACGACTGTAGGTGAACCAAGGGCGGTCAGCCATTCTTTGCAGTGGGTTCTCGATAAAAATGTCCCAAAACGAGGGAGTGAGCTAGAGCTCAATAGGAAACACTAACTCTAACATCTTCATATGCAGTTTAAATGAAAATTTACATGTATGCTAAAAGTGAAATGTCATGATTGTTTTGCTAAGTATCACATGCTAGTTCTTATGTACATGTTTAATGTCATATGCTAGTTCATATGTATGTGTTTTCAACTATGTCATATATTTTATGTCTATGCTTGCTTATGCTTTATCTTATACAACCGTACCGAAGTACCAGAAGTGTACTGATCAGGTACACAAACATATTTTTGGCCATTTACTTTCTTTTTCCTATTTTGCCCCGAAAAGCCATATTCTCATAAGAGCCATATTTGTACTTTTGCACCATATTTTGGTACATCGCCTCCAACATACACAATCATTCAACTATTCTTTTCATAGAA
>NW_021432079.1:0-408 GCF_001605985.2 Dendrobium catenatum | reverse complement strand
CATGCCCAAAAAAGCATTCTATGCAAAAGCTACCAAGCAGGTGCTTCCACATATGCACAAGAGATAAGCTTGCAACAAATGGCCTAAAGGAGCACTAAGATGTCTGATTTTGGCTATTTTGCATCATCCCAGCATGTCTTAAGTTACAATATAGGAAAAAAAATGGGAATAGATCAATGGCTAAAATGAAACAGTATTACAGCTACTGCAGTATACAGGGGTGGGTTTGACTTCCATCTTATGGGGTTTTGGTTGTGAAGGTATAAGCTTGATCTTCTTACCATTATGTTCAAACACGCAGGTGTTTGTTCTCCCATAATATGGACATCGTTGTCAAATAATCACAGGCGACCGAGGATAATCTGACCAATGTCCATAGTCAGCACATCGTACCAAATCTTCTCTTGA
>NW_021432078.1:0-326 GCF_001605985.2 Dendrobium catenatum | reverse complement strand
TTTAGAAATGTGAAATTATGTATGTGTAAAGAAAGGTGTATGTCTTGAAAGATGATTTGTGAATGTAAGTGTTAAGAGTATAGTGTGATCTTTGAATAGTGAAGTGTACATTTTTGAAAGGTAAAATGTGTAAGTGTGAGAATGCTTAAATATGGGAATGTGGTGGAATTTGTGTATATTTTGAGAAAGGAAATTGTAGAGTGATTTTGAGAAGAGAGAAGTGCGTAAATATGAGAGGTAAAGTTTTTGTTTTGTGAAATTTGAGCAAGTTTTGGAAGAATGGAAGTACATGCGAAGGGTGTATTGAGTGAGAAAGGTGTATGTTG
>NW_021432077.1:0-233 GCF_001605985.2 Dendrobium catenatum | reverse complement strand
TTATACCTGCGCGGAGTCGTAGATGTCGGCACGAGGATCGAGGGAGAGAGAGAAACATCTTTTATTAATTATAATTAACATCAATTAAATAAAATTAATTAAATAATATTCTTTAATTAATCATTAATTAAAATAATTAATTAAGATCATTAAAATCAATTAAGAAAATAAGTCATAATTAATTCAAAATTAATTATGACTTATTAACATTAATTAATTCTAATAAAATTTAA
>NW_021432076.1:0-295 GCF_001605985.2 Dendrobium catenatum | reverse complement strand
ATCTTGTTTGAACTATATCTGAATCATATCGAATATGATTCATATATGATTTGAACTAAAGGATAAGGAGTTGGAAGACTAATAAAATGATAAAGGGCAGTGATTTTTCTGACATTATGAACAATTAAATATGTAAGTTTTATGTAAATTATTATATATTAAATATTCATTTAAGATGATTATTACTGTGAATTAAGTAATTAACTTTCAAACCTACAATTAAATTATTTTTTGTAGGTGATTTTTAACCCAACACTGCTAAACAATGCTAATGAGAATGACTTGCACAAGTTAT
>NW_021432075.1:0-240 GCF_001605985.2 Dendrobium catenatum | reverse complement strand
AAAAATACTCAAAAGACACTTTTTATATCATATAAAGGAAAGACTTACAAACTTGACTTTCAACATAAGATGACATTACAACCCTTGACTCTTACAAACAACTCAAACAAAATGACGACAAAAAAAGACACCCTAAACTTGCTTCACTTTGAGAAGAAGGATACAATGGAATGGCACTTGCGGATAGACGAAAGAGGTTAGAGGCCAAGACGAAGGTTGGAAAGAGCTCGCAAGATTTCC
>NW_021432074.1:0-322 GCF_001605985.2 Dendrobium catenatum | reverse complement strand
TGGGAGCATTGGATAATTGGACATATGGAGGCTCGCATCTCATAAATGCTTAAACTTGCTGCTTCAATAAATTCTTAAAATGCGTTTTTTATTAGTGTTATTTTAAGTTTTTTTTTGTTGATTATGTGCTAGCTTTTTGTTATTTTAGATTTTTTTATTTTCACGTTGCCTTTTATGATTGGTTTTCCATATGTTGAATCTTTTTAAGCTTTTAGATTTTTGAGTTTTGGAGATAGTGTTTAGCTTTTCTAAATCGGTTAAAGAGAGAAATACCGTTGATGGTTTCCCTCCTTCTGACCTTGTTTAGTGGTCTGATTTCCTT
>NW_021432073.1:0-772 GCF_001605985.2 Dendrobium catenatum | reverse complement strand
CCTCTTGGGCTTGAAGCTGAGTCTTCGTCGTTGGGTAGAGAGGAATGTATTCCTATTGCCAGCAGTTTAGTTGTGGTTCCAGTGAATGAGGTCGATGCACAAGCGATGGCTAACTGTTTGGGTAATTCCTCTGGTGTGGAGATTAGGAACCAGGTTAATTGGCTGATTGATTCGTCGGATGATGAATCGGAATCTGATTTTCATGAGACTGACATTGATTTTTCTCTCGTGCGTACTTCCAATGTTGCCACTCGGGGAAAATTTTGGGGGAGAGGACGACGTAGACGATGATTTTTTGTTCGTCATGCTGTTTCTCCTCGGGAAATTTTTGCTTTATTGTTCGACTTGCTGCTACGTGTGGCTAAGGGCAATGATGTGGTCGGGGCTCGCATCCCGGTCGTTTTTGCTGGTGGCAACCGTTGGTGTGGACTTTCGGGACGGATTTTTGGGACATTGATTACACTTTACCGGACGGTCCGTGCGGGACATCTTGGACGCTGGAAGTCTCGGCCGATTACTGAGCCCGCTTTTAGCTTGTAGTTTTCCTTTTTTTTGGTTTTTTTTCTGCTCGCCGTTTTCTTTTTGTGTAACCTTTTTGGTTTATTAATAATAAGTTCCATATTTAAGCAAAAAAAAAAAATTTGAATGTGCTTTATCTTTGAATAGAAATTCATCAAATATTACTATTAGAATGTTAAATTTGCAACTTCTTCATTTGGAGCTTTCTCTTATCCTAAATAATAGATATCAATCATATCTTCTTCACTAACTT
>NW_021432072.1:0-273 GCF_001605985.2 Dendrobium catenatum | reverse complement strand
AGGGTTCAAGCTAGAGAGATTGAAGAAATGAGGAAGACTCAGAATGAAATGCAAGCACGGTTGCAATCTTACACAGCTGGAAAACAAAGGAAGAAGGACCAACAGGAGCAGCCATCTGCAGACAGTGAGGATACCGATGATGATTAGATGTTTATTATGTTTGATGAATGTATTAATTAGAACTTGGGAACTTCTGAACTTGTGATTGTAACATTATCATGAACTATCTTGTGAATTTGTGATTATAATGTTGTGATGAATTTTGTATTTTCT
>NW_021432071.1:0-211 GCF_001605985.2 Dendrobium catenatum | reverse complement strand
GAGACAGGCGATCGTCCCGAGGAGTCAAGCCAGACGATCGTTGAAAAAGTATATCGTCCGGGCCGATTATGTGTATCGTCTAGGACGATGCATAATAATTGATTGTACCGGCCAAAGTTAAAACGTTTTAAATCTATGCCACGTGTATCATCCAGGACGAACAGTGGATCGGCCAGGACGATAGTCTAATAATGGATCGTTCGGGGGGGAT
>NW_021432070.1:0-346 GCF_001605985.2 Dendrobium catenatum | reverse complement strand
GCTCTTGATGATATTATTTTGTGCAGTCATCGAACGATATCCAGAGGCAAATCAGAACACGCCACGTCATCTTTTTGTTGTGTATCACTGTTGCGTACCGCTTGGTACCGAATGACGTAACGCGTTCTGATTAACCTCTACGCCATTTAATGACCTTATAGAATAATTTCTCAAGCTCCAAACGAACAAATACAAGTAAGCTGTGTACTGTCTGTACAATCATTTTGTTTAGATTTTATGTTCAATATTATTTTACTTTTTTTTTTTTGGGACATTTAGGCCATTTAAGGCAAACACACACACTCAACTCATACACATAGACTCGAACCCTGAACCTCTTAGTTGG
>NW_021432069.1:0-2745 GCF_001605985.2 Dendrobium catenatum | reverse complement strand
TAATCCCTTTCAATTTTGAACTTCTCTTTAAGTTCTTTGCTAGCCTTTGAATTAATTTTGTCGTTACTTCTCTTGGATCGTATTTGAATTGATGCCCCGTCGAGATCATATACCAAGACTGAGTTCTGACCCTGATTATGACTGGGCTCCGGCCAACCACTTTCTTTACAACACCAATGCCCACTTTCATGTTGGAGAGACTAGCAGCTTGCTCAAAGATGCTAGGTTTGTCCAACATGTCCTTCGCACATCCATAATTCCAAAAGCTAGTGATCGCATCCACATTATTTATCTTCTTTTGATCACCTCCTTTTATATTTTAGCCCGTCGCAAATTCAATGCTACTGATTTGATTTTTTATTACATTGAACATCTGACCACTATTTGTGACCCAGGCCATAGGAGGAAACCAAATCTAGCTCTACGACATATCATTGCCTATGTCTTAGAATCCAAATATATTCTCCAATATCCGCTCCTCCAAATTTCCAACCTTCTTTCTACTCCAACAACTCTTTCCATATTCTTCACAGTTCTCGTCTCCACCTGGGGCACGAGGAAGCCAAGGGAGCTGAGCAGGAGGAAGCTCCCCCACCTGTTCCTGCACCTGGTCCGCTTTGCCAACACTCTGAGCTAGATGAGCTGGTGGAGCGATTCAATTAGTGTGAGGCATGATTTGAGACTTACATTGCTGCACAAAAGTAGCAACATGAAGAGGACTTAGCCCATTTTGAGCAGCACAGTACTAAGGACTTAGCCTATTTTGACACTTATGTTGCACACCAGCAGCTGTAGCATGACCAGGATATGGCCTGGTTTGGAGCACCGTTTTCCATGCTATCTAGCTACTTTTAGCAGCCACCACCACCGCCTCTTGCTTCAGATGATTAGGGACCATCATTTTACTAGTTTTTTTATGCTATTTTTTTTTGTTGTTTGTTTCTATTTTTGTTGTTTAGTTTCGTCTTTGTTTATGTTCTACTTTCCTCCTCCTTTTTGCGATGTCAAAAGGGGGAGTAGTCTACTGTACTATTTTCTTTTTACTTTGATTATGTTATTAAATAGTTGATCTGTGTCTTTTCTTCACTTAACTGTTTAGATTTTTGTTTGTGCGTTTGCCATCATCAAAAAAGGGGAGATTGTTGCATATCTGTTTTCAAAAATAAAATTTTGATGATTGCAAACACTTCTGTTTTACTATGAATACCTTGCCTACTAACATTTGAGGTCCATAGGATCAAGACTGCAATTTGAACCAGCTCAAGATCGGGTAGACCAGGTCTGAGTAAGTTTGTAAACCTTTTTCTTTCTTGAGTCTATGTGTAATAAATATGGTTTCTGATGCTAAGTAACCTTGCACACACACACTTGGGGGAGTTTTTTCTATCTAACTTAGAGTTCTCTATTTTGAGTACATCATCTAGGATGATTCTCATATCATCCTGGATGATCAGACTAAAAAAAATCCTAATTAGGGCATCCTTATTAAGACAGCCATCATAAAACACATCGTCCTGGATGATGTTTATATCGTCCAGAATGATATGCTCAAATCAGAAAGAATTAGCCTCCAGATTTATTTAGGTATTATTTATTTTTGGACATCATTCAAGATATCGCCCTGGATGATACACATAATTATGACTAAATTAATCTTGTAGTTAAGGAAAGCAATTAAGACTTGATTGATACGATCACATCATCCTGGACGATCACATGATCATCCGGGACGATCAGTTCAAAAACCTTAGTTGTTCTTAGATGATCACAAATCAGACAGTATTTATTCAGGGCAATATTCTGGACAATATTCATGGATTTGTACTAATCGTCTGGGACGATCGTGAGATTGTCCTGGATGATCAAGCTATTTTTCAATTGTCCAGACATCCATTCAGAGTGATGGTCTGGCCGATATTTTGTGATTTGAACTAATCGTACATGACGATATTTAATCACCCTGGAAGATATGAACAAAAACCTTCTGATCATTTGAGATCGTCCGAGCTGATTGAGCTTAATTTGCACTGATCGTACAGGACGATATTAATATCGTCTTGGATGATAAAGTCAGCAAGTTGTAATTAATGAGCTATTCTGAAGCTCTTCTATATAATCTCTCTTATATCAGCCATGAGGGTCATTTGCTATTGTCTTGACCAGAGAGAGCCTAGAGGAGAGGGAGAGAGAGGGAGAGAGAGAGAGAGAGGAACTTGTGAGGGGGAGTTTATGAGAGGGTTCACAAAGGTTTCTCCAAGCAAGGTTCCAAGTCATCTTCTCTGATCTTCATCTTTTGCTCTTGAGGGTTCAAGAAAGGTCTACTTCAGCAAACGGCACGGTTCTTAGCCTACTTCAAGAGGAAGTAAAATGAGTCAGGTTCTCTGCCTCACCGGTGTCGGTGGAAAAGAGGTTTTGAAAGGGCTTCTCCGCCTTGCTGTGGGAGCAAAAGGAGAGTCACAGATTTTAGTGCAATACCTAAAGGGCGCCTCCGGGGAGTGGACGTAAGTCAAGTTGACTGAACCACTATAAATCTCTATGTTCCTTTACTACTATTTTTTCGCATTTAATTTCCGCACTTCTTATTTTCTTTGTCGTGAATTGTGGTTTTTTTGTTTTGAGTTTTTTATTGAAAGAATTTTTAAAATACCAATTCATCCCCACCCCCATTGGTTAGCCTTGGGTTAGTTCATAAGAGCTTAACATCCCTAACAAACTTTCAAAACTCTCATATCTATCTTTTAAGAT
>NW_021432068.1:0-257 GCF_001605985.2 Dendrobium catenatum | reverse complement strand
ATTCAAATATGCAAAACAATTCCACATGAGTTGTAGCAATTGCAAACTTACAATTGGTCAAGTATGAGGAAGCATATTTGTGTCTTCCTAGGGGCTAACCTTCCCTATGAATGGACCAAAGGGTGCTATTGACGGCTTATTTGGCTCTTGTGTTAGCAAGTTTTAACGTGGAGTGTAGGCTTTTAAAGGCATCTGTAGCGTTATATTAGAAAACTGACCGTAGTTAATCAATGCACTATATATGTCTGTGAGGATTA
>NW_021432067.1:0-235 GCF_001605985.2 Dendrobium catenatum | reverse complement strand
AAATCATTTTAAATGAAAAAGCGGCGCCGGCGGCCACGTGGCGGCTTCTCACTAGTGGGCTCGAAAACGCGCGGCGGCGGGCAATCATTGCCACGCGGTTTCCACTTAACCACATCAGCCGTGAGTTTCTGCCGTTTGATCTTCCGCGGGTTTGATCCGACGGCCGAGATCGAACCCCGCGTTCGATCTCAACGGAACGAGATCAAATGGCCTGGATTTCATCCCGCGGTTTGGA
>NW_021432066.1:0-584 GCF_001605985.2 Dendrobium catenatum | reverse complement strand
AACATCAATGACAGACGCCCTCTTGACATTGACGCTCGATACTTACTACATAACATAGATGTCCACTCTCAACAACATTGTCATCTCCTCTCCCGATACCTCATATACGACATTGATTTTAGACTCTCAACATCCTAATATTAATCATTTTAAGCAAAAATTCTAGTCAAATAAATTATTATTTCTAAATCATTTTTAATATTATACTTATTTAATTTTTACACATATTTCTAAAATATAAATATTATAATACCGTGTCCAACTCATACGTGTCCGTGTCCTATATTTTCAATAATTGACGTGTCCTGTATCCGTGTCGTGTTATATCCGTGTCGCCGTGTTCGCGTCTGTGCATCATAGGTTTGAACAATCAACGACAATCAAACGGGGAATGAAATATTAAGTTTGAGATAGCACTTCTTCGTCAGTACTCAGGGAAAAGACTCATGAAATAAATTATCTTTATTGCAATATGTTTCATCTTAAATAAACCATATAACCATACAACAACAAACATGCAAACATAATAACATTAAAGCGTAATAATCAAGCCACCAATTCTATAAAAAAACTCAAGGCTCTGC
>NW_021432065.1:0-451 GCF_001605985.2 Dendrobium catenatum | reverse complement strand
TGAAGCCTTCACGCTCCAGTGGTAGGAATCCTCCTTTCAATGCTCTCTTACACTCTCTTCTTGACTTTTCTCTCAATAGGCACGAAGCTCAAATGACAAAAATATTTGGGTGGCAGTCTAATTTGGACCATATATACAAAAGACAAGAAAAACTGCCCAAAAACTGTAAGTTTTTAATTTTATACGCAGTGGATCGTTCCGTACGATCGTGGATCGTCCTGGACGATATTACTTAAAAGCCTTGAAACGAACCTGTTTGTATATGTGAACAAAATAATTTCGTACAAGCTGATTGTCCCGTATGAACCAAGTTTGTCCGGTACGAACCGTTATTACAAGGTAGGTTCCAAAAACTACAGAAAAATCGTCCTAAGTCGGTTGTATCATCTGGACAAAAATTGGTTTGTCCGGACAAAATTCTTACAGAGACCAAATCGTCCTGTACGAAAAT
>NW_021432064.1:0-296 GCF_001605985.2 Dendrobium catenatum | reverse complement strand
TTTCAAAAATAAAAATAAGGTATAAGATATCAATTCATTGGTGATTAAAAAATAAAATAATGAAGAAAAATCATAAGTGAAAAAAGTACAACAAAATAAGCAAGAAAAAAAGATGCAAAAAGAAAACAACAAACAACTGATAAAAAATCAGCAATCAGTAAGAATCAAGTTCATGCATTTATGTCAATTACACCCAATCTAGTCCTTAAAGTGCTAAAAGTGTCAAAGGCTAGTGGTATAATAAAAATGTCAGTCAGGTTATTCTCAGTTGCCACATGGTGTAACTCAATGTCTCC
>NW_021432063.1:0-359 GCF_001605985.2 Dendrobium catenatum | reverse complement strand
TTCCATATATAAAAATATATAATATAGAATATTTTTGTTAGTTTAATTAAAAATATATAATATATAATATTTTTTTAATAACTAACCTCAAACTCTCTGAACCACATGTTGCATAATTTCTTTAAGATTTTCTTCCAAGAAATATAAGGAACATTAAACCTACTCCATATAATCTTTTCATATCTTATGCGTGGGATGCTTCAATGGATAAACCCTACACAAAATGTATTAGGTGAAAAAACATTTCTCAAATTATTTTAGTAAAGTTAAGAATGAAGTAAGTATGTACATTTCACCCTAAGGTACAACCCGGCTGAAAGGTTCGCCTGGAAATGGCTGAGGGGGTTGTAGAATGGCGA
>NW_021432062.1:0-1028 GCF_001605985.2 Dendrobium catenatum | reverse complement strand
TCCGGACGAACCTGGAGCAAAAACTGATATTACATGATATCTTTAATTCGATATTGTTCGCTCTGAAAATAAAAATTATTTGCAATAAAGATATGTGAACCTGGCTCTCACGATTTTATGGTTCTTTTTAATTTTTTTTTTCGGAGGTAGATTGAGTTTGATATTTAACCAGATTTCCCGTGAGAGTGATATCAGGATTTATTAAGATCTGAGTTCTACTTCCTATGAGCACAAGCCCTCATAGTTAATTACCCCCCCTAACGTATTAGAAGAGCACTCTCGATTAAGGATGAAATACACTTAGCTTCATGCAAGGAGTGTGTGAATGTGCAATAGAGATTTAAATTTAATTATGGGGGAATGAAGGTACACCCGATCAAGATCCCATAGTTCCGTCATCCCGGTCATTACCGTGGGTTTAGTCTACAAACACTAACAATCATTGATTGTAGTGTCTAGGGAATCTGATTAGCAGCCATGAGTTGCCTCCTCTTAGGGATCCCGAGTAGAATGAAGTGGAGATGTGTGAATTTTTGATTTAGTTCAGTTTGGGTTGGGGCTTATGGCTTCCTTAGAAGCTGTCTATTCATTTAGTTAGTTTGGGGCTTACAGCTCCAATTAGGAGTTGCCCGTTAATTTGTTTAGTTTGGGGCTAACGACTCCAATTAGGAGTTGCCCGCGTGATTAGATTTGGGAAGGGACTTACGGCTTTCATTTGAAAGTAGCCCTAATAGTGGGTCTTACGATCTCTATTAGAGGTAGCCCGAAAAATTTTGGTTGAGTAGGTCTTATGACTTCCTTAGAAGTTGTCTAATGGCGGGTCTTACGATCTAGCCCTATAAGCTAATTGGCCCATATCATTTATCTCTTCATGTTCAACTAAGCAGTCCGTGATGCATATGCTCTTAATAGCATCGATATCAAAAATAATCATTAGAAAACATATTGTATTTACATTCCATCAGCCCAAAACATTTTATCCAAATAGTATTTGTCAAAATCTCAGTCATCCATTGGCATTTGATCCC
>NW_021432061.1:0-219 GCF_001605985.2 Dendrobium catenatum | reverse complement strand
TTTAGAAGTCCTTCACATGGATTTGTTCGGATCCGTTAGCACTGCCAGCTTGGGAGGGAAAGTCTATAGTTTATCGATTGTCGATGACTACTCGAGATTTACTTGGATTAGATTTCTTTCACACTAAAATGAGTCATTTGATGAGTTTAGATTCTTCTATAATTGGATTAAAAAAAAGCTATGTTGTGAGATCTTGACCATTTATAGTGACCATGGATG
>NW_021432060.1:0-1136 GCF_001605985.2 Dendrobium catenatum | reverse complement strand
TATATAGCTTTGAATAACAATCTCAGTTGCAATCAAACAGCTTTCAAGTAAAACTAACAAGGTAATTTCATGCACAAGCAGTCATAACAACATCAGTTCAAAAATACATGAAATATCCAGTACACTTAATACTACTCAAAACATCAAAATAAAAAAAAAACAAAGCATCAAAATAAAAACTACTGCTTATCAGCAGATGCAACATAAGTTTGTAGAAGACTATCATGCATTGAATGAATCTTCATTGCCACCAAGAAAATAAAATGAAATTAATGAGATATTAATAATCAAGAAATATACAATTAACATTAAATTACTATTTTTTCATACCATTTCAGACCCTCCATGTGGTGGTTGATTCATTTGAAACTGTTGCACAATTGGTCGCATCTCCTCACAAAATGCACTGAACTCCTCTCGTAGACTTGCTATTTGACCAAAGTTACTAGCACTTCCACCACCAGCTTCATTTGTACTATGAGGAAAGTATCGAGTCAGAGTAACACCAAATCCTTGTATACGAACTCACCCTGAATGTTCTGGACCCATTACTATGCTAAAAACTTTCTCATTAGCTTCAATGTTTCCTTCTTCAGGTGTCAACCTTTCCTCGGCTAGAAGAATACATGCTTGACTCTATATTAAAATTACATATAATTAAATCAGTTGAAAAACTAATTATAAAAAATAATTTAGAATCACTATTTAAATTTACCCATCGTTGCATAGCATCTTCAGATGTCCAAGTCCCATCTTTATGAATTCTGTTTATTTTCCATAACTATAATCTATCCTTAATAGACTACAAAAAAATTATAATAAAAAATATTAGTTTGTAAATGAAGTATTTAATTGCTATAGATAAACATTTAAATTCATACCATTTCCTTCTATCTCCAAACTGAGCTCACACGACCCATTGTGTGAGACAAGTTTGCTTTTTGGCATTCTCAGAATTTTTTGTAGCCCTTTCCTGTGATACATGATAATATTAAGAAATCAAATTTAAAATATTTTAACAAAAAAACTTAATCTCAATATTTACCTTGTCTCTTGGCTTTGACCATTGTTTAACAAGTTAACACCACTGCATTTGGTTTACTCCAGCTGGAACATCCTCCAAAATTTCCTCAATT
>NW_021432059.1:0-239 GCF_001605985.2 Dendrobium catenatum | reverse complement strand
TCGTCGTCAGACTTCTGCCCGTCGATGAACTTTCATCGGACTTCTACCCGAGGCCATACTTCTACACGACGTCGGACTTCTCCTTGTCGTCGAACTTCTGCTCATCAGCGGACTTCTACTCGTCGTCGGACTTCTGCCCGTCGACAAACTTTCATCGGTCTTCTGCCCGAGGCCGAACTTCTACATTACGTCGGACTTCTCCCTGTCGTCGGACTTCTACCAGTTAATAGACTTTCGTC
>NW_021432058.1:0-209 GCF_001605985.2 Dendrobium catenatum | reverse complement strand
CGAAGGGTTCAATATCGGCCGTCCATTCGACCACTCCCTATTCGCCTATGATCTCACACCTATTTACAAGCCATGCCACTCCAAAAAAACTATAAATAATTAAATAGAGCCCTCATTCTTCACAAGAGGACTCAAGTAAGAAGAAGGGAGAAGAGAGAGAAGAAGAAAAAGAGAAAGGGGAAAGGGAGAATCATCTCCTCCTCGACCAC
>NW_021432057.1:0-1781 GCF_001605985.2 Dendrobium catenatum | reverse complement strand
CTTTGGAGAGGACTTGAGAAACCTTTGAGTAAATCTTCTGGTTTGAGCATCTTTACCACCATAAACCATTGCAATACTCCACTTCCCCAAAGCATTAGTGATTAGCTTGCCAATAATCACTTGGGCCGAGTGATCAACCATTTCAAAAGAAGCAAAATCCTTCTTCCATAATATAAGAATACCCCTTGAATTGCCAATAGAGGGATGAAGGTAATAAACCCAATCACTACCAATGATTTGATTCACTTCATTCCAGTCAAGAGATGAAATCTTCATTTCTGTAAGCCCTACAAAGAAACCTTTATAATCCTTCACTATTTCTCTGAGATATAAGGAGGCTTCCCTCTTTTGATCCCCCCTACAATTCCAAAAGATAATCGACTCCATATTAAGAAATAATATGGGAAAGATCCCTTACTATTTTGCAATGATCTATGGCAATTCTTCTCTTCCTTTGAGTATTTTCCAAAGGTCCTAAACTTCTCAGTTCTTTGGATAATTTACCTTTCACAGAATTTGACAAACCTATTGTATGCTCCTCCCTTATCTGTTCAGCACTACTATCCTGTAATTCAAGAGAACCAACAGCCTCATCTGAATCCAAATCATTGGATTTACCAGAGATCTTCACATTCATCCTTTTAGCAATCTCTCCCTCCTCTATATCACAATCCAAAACTTGGAATTTATTAATAGCAATTGGAATTTCCTGAACTTGAACTGCAACATCTTGAGTCTCCTTCCCTGACTCTGTTTGGACTGACATTTTTTCTGTAATACAAACCTCCTTCACCTCAGCAGCATTCCCCTGTTTCAATATAGCAACAGGTTTATAAACCTTTTTAACAAAAGTATTAACACCAATGTTTTTTTTGGCATTTTTGAATCGTCTATTGTTAAACTTAACATGGATCCAAGACCCATATTCTTCAACATTCTTCTTAACCATATCAGATTTTACTTCCCCAACCTGATTCACAAAATCTCTAGAACCTTTATCTTTCAAATCAGTTTTAGTAACATAAATAGAATCAGGACATTCATCTTTGCTATGACCAACTCTACCACATTGGTAACAAAGAGAAGTTAATTTTTCGTATTCCACCCGTTGAAAGGATCTTCCATGAATACCCTCTATCCAAACACCTGTAGG
This sequence comes from Dendrobium catenatum, assembly GCF_001605985.2. Lineage (NCBI taxonomy): Eukaryota > Viridiplantae > Streptophyta > Magnoliopsida > Asparagales > Orchidaceae > Dendrobium > Dendrobium catenatum. The sequence goes on along the minus strand of NW_021432057.1, from coordinate 628 downwards.
GAGCTTTTTTTCCATATCAACGTGAACACAGCATCGAGCATACTCCCGCTTTCCCCATTTGAATGAATTTCCATCCAACATCAAAGGAGTACCTATCATTAAGGCAATGATAGGGATATTGTCCTCATCCCAACAGCTCAATGGCAGTCCTGGGAAGCAGATCCAAACTGGTGATGTGATTCCTTTAAGCGAATCAGTGGAGAAAGAAGGTGACCATCTGTCCATGCCTATGATGTGGTTTCCAATGTACCAAGGGCCCCCATTCAATACTTCTTCCATGGATTCCTGATTAGCAAACGAACACAAAATCCAATTATTACCCAACGTAGTTAGATGGAAGCTACCATATTTACTCCAATGTCTTCTAAGTTCTTGACTACTGATTGAAAATGGCAATTCATGTCCCAGAATTTTAATAACTAACGAATTCTTCAAAATATGGGAATTAGATAATTCCTTATCTATAACAGAATCATCAACCCAATTAATTTTATGAATACAATTAATATTGCATTTCCTCTTAACCAAGGCATGAAAATACTTATTATTATTATGTCGTTCAATAAGAAGTTTAACAGCCAATTTTTGTTTAAAAAAAATTTCCTCATGAGCTTGTAATTTATAAAGT
>NW_021432056.1:0-310 GCF_001605985.2 Dendrobium catenatum | reverse complement strand
GCTGCACAATTAAAATTGCAAATTAGATGGCAGGATAATAAAAGTTAACATAGATTAAATATCACGGATGTTTTCCTCCAAAATCTTCTCTTTCATTCGCCTCCTTCGTCATCTTGTTCGTTCGCCTCGGTTAAATCTGCCGCTAAATCCACAATCACCACTGCCGCATTAGGTAAAATGCTAAACTTGCCTTAATCGTTCGAATGTCAAATGCCCACTATCTAGGGTTACATAAAATTTTATTCTTTCCTCTTTTGATTTGTAGGGTTCTTTAGATTTTCTAGATTCTTGTAATTTTTGAAGGATCAAC
>NW_021432055.1:0-281 GCF_001605985.2 Dendrobium catenatum | reverse complement strand
TCCTAGTATTAGTTTCTAAAGTTGGATAGATCGGCTGAAGCCAGTATAGATCTGTATGGTGTCATCCCTACTAGAATCCTTGCTAGATACTGCTAAGAAATAAAGTCTATCCCAGGTGCCCCCTAACTCATGAACTATCCGATAGGACACAACATTTAACTCAAACCAATGGTCCCACCAGCACCCCCCATTCCAAAAAGAGGCACAGAGTATCTCTTTATGTAGGAAGTACTTATACATCTTAGATCCCACGCAAAAGCAGCCAATAGGTACTATGTGCC
>NW_021432054.1:0-314 GCF_001605985.2 Dendrobium catenatum | reverse complement strand
ATAATACCTTAAAATTTTAAGAAAATTAAATTTTTTTATTTAAAATTAATTTTAGATATTAAAAACTTAATTTTTCTTAATTGCTTATTAATTATTTAATTACTTTAATACATAACTATTTTTTAATTAATGTGTATATATCACAAAATTTAAACGCAAAGATATAAGGAAGACACTAGATGAAAGAAAACTTACAAATCTAATTATTGCAGAACAAAAGTCTTCAGTACAAAATGATGCATTCTAACGCAGAACTTACACACTTATATAAACATATAATGTTAAGATAGTTGTTATTTGCATGCATTACATTT
>NW_021432053.1:0-221 GCF_001605985.2 Dendrobium catenatum | reverse complement strand
TTCAATTAGACACGAGAAAGCCATGTCGGACACGTATATGTGCCGTATCAGAGTCATATCCGTATCTGAAGTGTGTCCGATACAGCATGCCTTCGTAAATAGCAGTATATGTGCTACATAGATCTCCTATATTTAGGTGGCTGGTTTAGGAAGGATTCTATTAAGGCAATTATGCATGATTTTATATTTATTAAGACATCTTGTATAGATCTATAAATAGG
>NW_021432052.1:0-201 GCF_001605985.2 Dendrobium catenatum | reverse complement strand
GTCTTATTATTTTTTATTTCTTTTTTAATATGCTTATGTTTATTATTAGTGAAATTTGAATTTAGATTACTGATATTGGAAAGACCCGTAAAGTAAATCAAAAGAAATACACAATGTGTACAAAAATTAAAAGAATGCACAATGGTTTGCAAAGTAAAAGAGGCACAAAATTAGCCCAAATAGAAAATATGCACAAAGTGA
>NW_021432051.1:0-1088 GCF_001605985.2 Dendrobium catenatum | reverse complement strand
CTTGATTAAAATTGAAATTCTAATAAAGCTTTGAGGTGTGTATGTCATCACACCTCTCTTTTTTTTTATTTTAACGCATTCACTCTTAGTTGGCGTAGATGATTTTGAGCATCATTAGTTGATTTACATTCTTATGCAATGTTGATTTATGTTGGGTTTTGAGATGGCTAGTTAACTTGTAAACTCACACTTGTTGTATGCCACATGGTTTAGAGCTTTAGGCGTAAGCTAAAATGTATGAGGAAGTCATGTTGATTTTATGTCAAGTCACGCACATCAAGTATTTGATGAAATGCCTTTAAGAGAAAATTGTGATATCTTGGTTGGCGATTCATGAAATTTTGAGCTTGGCATGGGAAACCACTTAACCAAGTGTTGGGTAACCATATATAGATGTAAAGTTTCACATATTTCCTACGAGTTTGGATATGCTTATGCTTATGGAATCTCTTTATTGTAGTATTTAAGACCCTTTTTTTTAACTAGTGATATTGATAACAAATTTTGGTGAAGTTTCAAGTAGCGTTGCGGTTGTTATGCTATTTTGGAGAAATCTACATGCCATTTTTTTTTTATGAATATTCATATGTTGCAAGAAGGAGGTCTTAGCCTTGTCTTTTAAAGGCATATGGTTTGTTCTCCAAAATGAGGACCTATCCCATGCATTATCAAGGTACTTCATGGTACATATTTGTGCTAATATTCGACTATAGTTTGATGTATTTAGTGAAGGCTATTTAATTCAATAGTCGCATTCTCTCTTGACCCATAATGAGTTGATGGTTTATCACTTATGACTTCGTGATTAGGGTGCCTCATTACAAAGTTTAGAGAGAAATGGTATTGAGTAAGTTATCTTTTTGTATTTTACCATAAACGATCATTTGCTATGAACGATGTCATTCTCTTTATTCATCATGCCGGTAAGTGTAGGAAGATGAAGTGTATGTCAAATACTAAGTGTGCTAATTTCTTGGATCCATAAATTCTATATGCTTGGCTACTTGAGCTAAAAATGCTAAAGTCATATTTTAGAAATACATACACTTACAATATCACATGTTTTAGATTTGTTTGGAGAAATTATC
>NW_021432050.1:0-337 GCF_001605985.2 Dendrobium catenatum | reverse complement strand
TCATCTGCAATATTTATAGTTTTTGATAATGAAGTGGACATAACTCAAAAATATTTACAATATTTATAGTTTTAGAGAAAATAAAGGTAAATATTTTTTTATGTCATTCTATTTATATTATATCTTATATATGCATACGTTTATATATTTTTTTCATTTTTAAAGTAGGCATCAAATATAGAAGATTATAATAACATTTTAAAAAAATTTTGTGATAAGGAGCTGATATTCTCTGTAAAGCTTCAAGATAAACAATGTGGCAATCGAACCTTTCGTTCAATTACAGCTCAATCTATAAAATAAGAATCTGATGAAGTTATTGAGATCGAACCTAAAA
>NW_021432049.1:0-346 GCF_001605985.2 Dendrobium catenatum | reverse complement strand
TTTTAATATCAGATCTTGACACGATGGTATTCCTCGTTATTGTTATTGCTCGATATTTCTCTTTTTTTTGGACCTAATAATTGTTCGTTTGCAGGACAGTGACGGAAATGACTCCGATTTCAGCTTCCATTGGCGGCCACCTGTCCGTCCTCCTCCTCCTTCCGCACCTCAGAAAAGCAGATTATCTCTTTCTCTCCTTTACCCTTTCTTTCCTATTGCTAGTTCTTGGAGGTCCTCTTCTCAACTGGTAAGTAGGCTAAAAAATTGCTCTTTGGCACTAAAAAAAAAAGGAAAGAAGATCCCAATCTCTTTTTTTTTTTTCTGTATATTTCTCTATGATTTATTA
>NW_021432048.1:0-227 GCF_001605985.2 Dendrobium catenatum | reverse complement strand
GGCACCTCCTAGCGTGCTCCATGCAATCACGGATCATAGTCGGCCAGTAGTAACCAAGGCGTTAATTCTGACCTTCATCTTAGGTCCGGACTGATGAGCACCACAAAGTCCCTCATGCACTTCGCCCATGACCTTACGAGCCTCCTCGTTGTTGAGGCAATATCAAAACACGCCTATAGGGGTGCGAAAGGCAGTGAATTTCTCATCTTCAGGGGCCATTTTAATCT
>NW_021432047.1:0-221 GCF_001605985.2 Dendrobium catenatum | reverse complement strand
ATATCTTCCTCATGATCTCTCACTACAACCACCACCTGCACTTTGCTGCCATTGCAGGAACCTATAAGCATATCCATCACATCTGTATCACTTATAATTGGCATATAAATTTTAGGTGATGTTCCACTAATATGATAATGTAAGTCGTACTCATGACCCCCAATCCACTGGCAAATTGCTTCGGTACTTTCTTTCAAGAATAGCAAATTAATGTGACCTCT
>NW_021432046.1:0-327 GCF_001605985.2 Dendrobium catenatum | reverse complement strand
CTTTATTTTGTATCTAGAAAGTTGTTCTTTTTGTGATCAAAAAATATAGGGTCCCCTATATTTTTTTGCTCGCATCATTTGGTATCAGAGCAAGTTAGGAAGTCTTAGGTTTGTGAGTTGGTTTGTCAAGTCAAGTCAAGTTGTGTGAGTCTTGTGAGTCTTAGTGAGTCATAGTAGTTGTCATGTATTTTTTATTTTGAGTCATGTTGTCATTTGAGTCTTGTTAGTCAAATCATAAGCTAACTCATTGGGAGATGAGTTCTTCAAGAACGGGAGAATCCGATGTAGACAAGGGGGGGTCAACTCATGTCCAAAATAAATCAATTT
>NW_021432045.1:0-283 GCF_001605985.2 Dendrobium catenatum | reverse complement strand
TTGGCAATTTATATTGCTTTGTATTTTTTTTTTTTTTGCTTGGAAAAGAATAAATAAACTTAATAATGGTGGTAAAGATGACAACACAACAGTGGTAGCAGTAAATGCGGTTAGCTTTGCTATGGCTTCTTTCTATTTTAATTTGTATTTGAATCACTGGGGCACTAACCAACTATCTCAGCTGTCTTATTCTTGGTATCCTCCTACACCTGTATGGATTAAGCTTAATGTTGATGCTTCTTTATAAAGCTCTTATAATGCAGATATAAGAGGCATTATTAGA
>NW_021432044.1:0-218 GCF_001605985.2 Dendrobium catenatum | reverse complement strand
TAAACTCAATAGGCCACTTAGAACATCATTTTTACTCTTTTCTCCCTCGCAGTAGCAGCCGAGCTTTCTTGTTCATTTCTCTCTCCACAACAAGTATCAAAGTCACCTCTCCCCTATTTTCTCTTTTCCTCGGGGTGTTTTCCCTTAATCAACATAGTTGTTAGGGAAGGATTTCCTTCTAATTTTCCTTTTTCTCTTGGATCAATTTTGAATCTTTC
>NW_021432043.1:0-359 GCF_001605985.2 Dendrobium catenatum | reverse complement strand
CATAAAGAAGGTGGTTGGATCAGGTATGATTGGAAACTTGAAAAAAAAATTTATAGATAATGTGTTATTGGTTGAAGCCTTAAAGCATAATTTGTTAAGTATAAGTCAGCTATGTGATAAGGGTTATAGTGTAAAATTTTTTCCTACTAGATGCATATTAAACATAAATGGTAAAGATGTGTTGAATGGAAAAAAGGTAAACAATGTCTATATGCTAGATTTAAATTGCATTCATACTCCTACTGCCTTTTGTTTAAAAACTGTCTCTGATGAGTGATGGCTTTGGCATAGGAGACTTTGACATTCTAGCATGAAAAATCTAAGAAAGATTACCCAAAAGAACTTAGTAAGAGGTATAC
>NW_021432042.1:0-217 GCF_001605985.2 Dendrobium catenatum | reverse complement strand
AGGGGATCATAATGTGGCCATTCCTACTATACCCCAAGGCCTCACAGAAAATATGCGATTCTTACTAGAGCTACTACTTGTGAAGGAAGTGAGGAAGAATGATCAAGGCAAAAGGGAGATTCTCATCGAGTGGAAGGACTTACCGACACATGAGGCTACTTGGGAGATATACGAAACCACGCAGGCGCAGTTTCCAGACTTCAACCTTGAGGACAAG
>NW_021432041.1:0-355 GCF_001605985.2 Dendrobium catenatum | reverse complement strand
TAACATCATATAATATAATTAGTTTGAAAATAAAAAATTAAAATATTTATTTAATTTTGATTTGTGGTTAGGGTTTCAAATTTAAATAGATTTTATAGTACAATATGTATCGTACAGTATGATTAGTTTAAAGACATTATTTATAAATTAGCCATTTTAAACCATTTTAATAACAATTGATCGTATAATACGATCTTAATTGTATAATATGATAACTCAAAAAATAAAATTTATTTTCATACTCCCCTATATGCTTGTGCATGATCTCCAACATAGCATACACCTTTTATAAGACTTTGACTCAATAAATTATAAATAAATAAATAAAAATTATAGAGTTATGTTAACCATATTT
>NW_021432040.1:0-279 GCF_001605985.2 Dendrobium catenatum | reverse complement strand
ATTATTTTTTTGTTCTAATTTTTTTATACAGTCAACAGACTTTCATGGATTTTAAAATAAAGATCAAACTTTAGCCAACATTTAAATGACTTCCAAAGAAAGTAAAACCACTAGTTTAATCAAAAGTTTTCCCAAATCAAACTTGGGATGTAATTAACCATAGGGACTTACCCTTATGGGATGTTTGTACCCCAGAAATAAATAAACCCCACTCAACCAAATATTGAGTGGGAGAATCTCTATTAAATAATTGTAAATTTTATTATTGAGCCCATAAGA
>NW_021432039.1:0-208 GCF_001605985.2 Dendrobium catenatum | reverse complement strand
CTTATCATTTGTAACCATAGTTCTTACCAGTTTTTCGCGACCACTATGATTACTCTTTTATATTAATGCTCTTCTAGGCGTGATAAATAGCTTTATTACTGCTTTGATTTTAAGACCGTGAGCACGATTTTCAACTAGAAAGCTGGTTTTTATAACAAGTTTAAAAAATTACTTTTGGAAAAAAACTGTCCAAACAAAATCTTAATTT
>NW_021432038.1:0-237 GCF_001605985.2 Dendrobium catenatum | reverse complement strand
ATAAAATAAATAGAGTGAACATCAGAAAGAGTAGTAGTAGGTCTGTAAAAATATAAATTTGTTTTTGGAATAATTATAAATCTTTATTAGAAATTATTAACTTGGTCAACTTAAGAATTTGATATTTTTGAAATTATTTTAATTATTTTGCATTATATTAAAATTATATGAACAGCTGCAAAATTTCTTCTTCATGTGCAAGAGTAGAAATTATTTTATTATTTTTTATTAAAATGT
>NW_021432037.1:0-1866 GCF_001605985.2 Dendrobium catenatum | reverse complement strand
TTAAAGCTTGTGCCAGCGAATTCACTGGATTTTTACTCTTTTTTTTTTGTTTTTAAGAATCAGATTTAATAAATTTTAGATATTAATATTGCTTATGGTCGAAATATTGCTCTAAAGCTTGAAGCTATGCGCATGTTTTTAAAAGAATATTTTATCAGTTCTATTATTTAAAAAAATATATTTGATAGATTTTTCATTGATTCAAATATTTTAAATAATTGGTTCTTTTTTCCAAGTTCTTGTTAAAAAAACCTTTGATAATTTGGACTTTAACCCAAATTTCATGCTTCTTAAAATCATACTAAGGCTTTGTTTGGGACGGCTTTTTTCTTGTTTTTTAGAGTGATTTTTTAGTTCAAAAATTTAAAATTTTGTATTAAAAATCTACTTTTAAAAAACAGTAAAAAAGTCGTACCAAACAAAGTCTAAGTGGTTGTATAAAATTGATTCATTTGGATGTAGTGGTTCATTTGAATTTTTTGGCTTATATGGCTGTTAGCTATCTTATATCATGCTTAAGTTTAAAAGTACATAACCTGCCTCCAAAGATGAATTTAGGGGTGTAAATAAGCCAAGCCATGCTCTAGTCACCACTACTTTGAGCTTGATTAACAAATAGAGCTTGAGCTCGAGTTTAGGTTTAATTCTATGAGTTCTAGGAAGCCTATACATAACGAAAGAGAAAAAATGATTATAATTGAAGTAATTATTATAATAAAATTAAAAAAAAAATGAACAATTAGAAGATAAGTAATAAAGAATCACTTGATAGGAAATATGAAATATAATTTAAAAATATTTAAACTAGTATTATAGTTGAACTTCTAAAGTTTCATATATTTTAAGTGTATTTTACAATAGTCTTATTTTTAAATGATTTGGCCCGTGAGTTAATTATTCGAGTTGATGTTAATTCAAGCTTGACTCATTAGCTAATCGAACATGGTTGATTAGCCCTTTATCGAATTGAGTTTGAGCCGACTCTAAAGTAGGCTTAACTCACTTACAGTCGAATTCATATGGTTGATTCAATTACTTTGCTTGACGTGTGATGATATGAACAAATTTTAGTTTGTTAGGGAATGATAACCGATGTAAAAAACTCTCACATAGTAATTAAAAACTTTGGGATTCACATTGCATCATACTATTAATAAAAATCAAATGACAACAACAACAACACATGAAGCCCTTATTATACCATTACGTGGGGTCGGATACATGAATCATTTTTCTCTATTGTGTCATATTAAGAGTCATATTCTCATTTAAATCTAATAATAAATATAATTTCTAATATTTGCTAACTATATATTTTTAGGTCAACCTTTACCTACCTTAACATAAGTCAAATTTTATACATCTTATACTTTCGTAACAGTGTCATCGGAAGGCTGCCGTTTTTATGTGACCAAACCATCTAAGGCGGTTCTCTGTAATATTATCTTCCACTGCAGCTACTCCAACATTTTAATGTATATGCTCATTTCGTATCATGTCTCTAAGAGTAAAGCAGCCACTCATCCATCTGAGCATCCTCATGTCTGCAACACTTAACTTAATATTATGTTTCTCTTTTAATGGCCAATATTCTTCATGACCATAAAGCTTTGGAAGTCTCACCACCATTTTATAGAATTTCCCTTTAAGTTTGAGGGGGATTTTTCTATCACACAACAAGCCCGATGCATTCCTCCACTTCAACCTTCCAACTTGAATTCTACTAATAATATCCTCATCAATTTCACAATCAATGTGAATAATAAACCCAATATATCTAAAATGTATACTCTTATTAATGACTTGATCGCCCAAAGTCACAATTCTCCCACTAGATCTATTACTGCTAAAATTATACTTCATATA
>NW_021432036.1:0-243 GCF_001605985.2 Dendrobium catenatum | reverse complement strand
TGTGGTTGTCATCTATTAAGGCATGATCTTTCCTAAGAATTTCGTGTTCCTTCTTAAGCTCTTCCAATTCTAAACCTAAACTAGCATGCATCTTTTTCATTTTCCTATATGCATCATGCATGTGTTCAGAAACTTCAAACAATTCATCATAGGTTAAGTCACATACCTCTTCTTGATCTGATTGTTCAACATTATCTACCATCAAATAAAGGTTGGTGACTTCTTCTTCTTTTTCAGTCTCAG
>NW_021432035.1:0-341 GCF_001605985.2 Dendrobium catenatum | reverse complement strand
GCAGTTAGGGATTCCTTGATTAATGTAGGTCCATTAAAGGACTTTGCTTATGGTTTGAGGATAAATGCTGATTTGAATGCAACTGGAATTAGTAAACAGAGCAACTATGAATTGGTTAGTTATCCGTTAGCAATTTTTTTTGGGTGTAAATTTAATCTTTACTTTTTTTTATGACATGATTTTTATATGTATCTTATGTTTAAAAGATTAAAATTCATGAAGCTAATGGTCTGGGGCAGAGGCAGAGGTGGAGCTGGGGGGTTGGGCGCTAGGGGCACAGGCCCCCACTTGCTCATTGAATTTTTTTTTTACTTTTTTATAATTTTTTTCTGTTTTATATA
>NW_021432034.1:0-422 GCF_001605985.2 Dendrobium catenatum | reverse complement strand
ATTCAACTCTTTCTATGTGAAGATATATTTTAAACTTGATGATCAGTAAATACTTCACACTTCACCCCATACAAGTAATGTCTCCATATTTTCAGGGCAAAAACCATTGCAACTAACTCCAACTCATGGGTTGGATAGCTTCTTTTATGGTTCTTTAGTTGCCTTGAAGCATAAGCAATGACCCTTCCATTTTGCATCAATACACAACCCAACCCTTTGTGAGAAGCATCACTATAAAGCTGAAATCCATCCATCCCTGACGGAATAGTAAGCACTGGAGCAGTCATCAAACATTGTTTCAGTCTTTGAAAAGCCTCTTCACATTGATCTGTCCATACAAACTTCACTGCCTTTTGGGTCAATATAAATAATGGCATAGCTATTCTAGAAAACCCCTCAACAAATCTTCTATAGTAACCAGC
>NW_021432033.1:0-235 GCF_001605985.2 Dendrobium catenatum | reverse complement strand
TGGCAGCAAGCAAACGAATTTAATCTTCCTAAATACACAGCGATGGAAACCCATGGTAAGATGTGATTTTTAGGTTAGGAAAGTTCAGTGAGGGAGAAAGCCCAAAAAGACATCTCTAAAAGAAGAAGAAATCTTCATCCCATTCAAAAAACCGGGATCATTCAAATGGTTAACCACCATACAGGAAGAACTGAATGAAAAAAAAAAAAGCCAAACAAACATAGGAAAATGAAGA
>NW_021432032.1:0-317 GCF_001605985.2 Dendrobium catenatum | reverse complement strand
TTAAAATTTGTTTATAACTTGTTATAATTAGAATTTTCAATTTCATGTCTATTCATTTAGACTACATTAAATTTAATATTATTATTGCAATTTAGATGTTTTCTTATTTTGTATTTTTTGTTCAAGTGATATTTATGCACTTAAAAAAATTTGAAATTTTAGATTATTGATCTTGGAAAGAGTTGGTATCAATTACTCTTAAAAATTGTACAAATAATACAAAAATCAAAAGGAATGCGCAAAGGTTTGCAAATGTGAAAAAGATGCACAAAATAAGCCTAATGTAAAAAGATGCACAAAAATGTGCCAAAAATTTG
>NW_021432031.1:0-781 GCF_001605985.2 Dendrobium catenatum | reverse complement strand
CTAGACGTCAAAGTTCCGCTGGATCACCACCTAATGCCTGGAGTTCTACCGTACAACCACCTGACGCCCTGAGTCCTCCGGACCACCACCAGACGCTGGAGTTCCGACGAACCACCACCTAATGCACGCCCGGAGTTCCGCCGGACCACAACATGACGCCGGAGTTTTGCTGAACCACCACCTAACGTTTGAGTTCTGCCTGACCACCACCTGACACTGGAGTTTTGTTGAACCATCGATGGACACCTAAGTTCAGCCACTTAATTCACTCTTCACTCTATCTTCTTTTTTGGAAGAAATATTAAGAGGTTGGTTGGTTTGTTGAAAAAATGAAGGAAAAGTATTTCAAATGTTGGGGATTTCAAATTTTATGTTTGGTTTGATTTCACTCTTTTTTGGAAGAAATATTAAGGGGTTGTTTGGTTTGATTTCACTCTTCACTATATGTTTGGTTTGTTGGTTTTTTCTCACCACTAGCTTATTGAGTTTTTTTCAGGGTTGTGAAAACTGGAACGGACAACGAACCGGTAGAAGGAGAGGTTCATAGTTTCGAATCAAATGACGTAGTAAATAACAATATAATTAAAATAATAATAAAATTTGCATTTTACAACCTTAATACAACATAAAAATAATTTTTATATGATGATAGAGGAATTTGGATGTGGTTTGCTCAAAAAGCTTGCTTAAATTCTACGCCTAAATCCGTTGAGGCATTTTGAAAAACAACTGAAGAGCATCTGTCTGCTTGAGATGTGCCATATAGTTGGTTGTAGGTGGG
>NW_021432030.1:0-411 GCF_001605985.2 Dendrobium catenatum | reverse complement strand
CCAGTCCTTGACCCTGCAAGTGTACTTTTGATAGAGAGATGCATTAACAAGAAAACGTCCTCTGGACCTAAAACAGAGTGCATCCATTTCGTGGATGCTAATGATGTTAAGGATAACGAAGACTTCTTTGAGGAGGAAACAAAAGTGAATGAATCAGACTCCCAGCATGACTTAAATCCTGAGCTAGGAAAATTATAACATTTAAACGTCGACACCTTAGCCCACCCCAATCCTAGTCTCCTCGAGGGTAACTCCTTGAATAAAGTGTGTCTGGATGATAGTAATGTGATCTTGAAAGAAGCCAATCTGACTTTGAACACATTGAATTTAAATTTGGAAGATCTTGACTTAGCTGTAACCCCTACTAAGTTGATTTTAGATAATCTTGATGATAACGATCTCGAGTCAGAA
>NW_021432029.1:0-393 GCF_001605985.2 Dendrobium catenatum | reverse complement strand
GACATTTTAGTGTATAGCAGAACAGAGGAAGAGCACTAGGGACATTTGAAGAAGGTGTTAGAGGTTCTCCAGAAGCACCAGCTGAGAGCGAACTTGAAGAAGTGCTGCTTCGCACAAGCTAGTGTGGAGTACCTGGGTCACGTGGTATCCAAGGAAGGGGTAGCAGCAGATCAGTCCAAGATTGAAGCCATGCTTAAGTGGGCATTGCCCAAAAATCTAGAGCTGAGGGGATTCCTAGGGCTTACAGGGTACTACATAAGATTTGTGAAGGGATACAGCACTATATCTTGGCCACTCACAGAGCAGTTGAAAAAAGATGGCTTCTTATGGGGGGAGGGGCAGCTACGACAGCATTTCAGCAGTTGAAGAAAGCTATGACCACAGTGCCGGTTT
>NW_021432028.1:0-286 GCF_001605985.2 Dendrobium catenatum | reverse complement strand
GTGTGATCCTCCTATCGAATAGAGGATCTATTGTATCTTTGTTGTTTTTCTTGCATATACCATTAATATCAAATATTTTGGTGTGATTTATCCCTAGTTTTCTCTATTTTTCTTCTATTTGCGGCTATTTTCCTGCTGTAAACAGCAGTTTGGTTGATGTTTTCTACTGATTTGGCGTATATTGATTCTAGTTTCTAATTCGAATACCTTTTATCACCACCAGTCGTTTGCTTTGCTATTCATTAAAATGTAACGTTAAGGTATTGATCTACGTTATCGAATAGTG
>NW_021432027.1:0-239 GCF_001605985.2 Dendrobium catenatum | reverse complement strand
TATGACTATGACAGTAATTTAATGATGGCATTTGGCGGCAAAAATACCCGGTCAAAGGGTCCCCATCATAACCGTTTATTACTGGTGCTATTTGGCGGCGAAACCATCAGTCAGAGAACACTTTCCACATCCTTACTAGCAAGAGACATATTGAGAATGAATCCTAATGATATTCTTGACAAGATATTTGCTCTTTGTAAGTTGAAATCATTTTCAGATTTAACCACCTCAGCAAATTG
>NW_021432026.1:0-322 GCF_001605985.2 Dendrobium catenatum | reverse complement strand
GATCATATATGATCTTTTTGGATCTAAATTGAGATCAATTTTGTAAAATCGTTGAACTATGTTAGTATCAATTTTATATCAAAATCGTAACATGAGGGACTATTTTGAAAAAAATTAAGTACAGTCTAAGGTCTAAATTGGGGCAATGTAATATTCTGGGACTAAATTAATGATAGATAAATAGTTAGAAGACAATTTGAATTTGTATTGTTTTCTAAAATTATTAAATATTAATGTTTAGTTTAGAATTTGTGGCTAAATAATAAATTATGAGTAAGTTTCTAATCATAATATTTTTTAAAATATTATTTTGAATATATAT
>NW_021432025.1:0-233 GCF_001605985.2 Dendrobium catenatum | reverse complement strand
AAAATTGAAATAAATTCATCAAAACACTTAAAGCAAAATTCATCCACCCTCTGCAACAGTTTGTCGGGGTGAACAAGTTGAAAACTACTTAAGCTCGCATAGAGCTAAACGCCTAGTCAAAAACATCACTAGGATCCATTCTCAAATAATCTCTTGCTAGTAAGAACGTGGTACGTGTCCTCTAACCGGCGGTTTTCCGCCAAATGGCACCGCAGGATAAACGGTTATGACCC
>NW_021432024.1:0-225 GCF_001605985.2 Dendrobium catenatum | reverse complement strand
GTTTTGTATGGATTTATTATTGAACGGATTTAATGACAGATTTATGGATTTACGGATTTTATCATTTCGATTGTATGTTATTGATTCATAGATACCGGCACCGATATTGATATGGATTCTGCGTATTGATTCATAGATATTGACACTGATATTGATATAGATTGTATCGATAGATAGATACCGACATTGACATTGATATGGATATGATATGAACATATGGATACT
>NW_021432023.1:0-219 GCF_001605985.2 Dendrobium catenatum | reverse complement strand
ATCAAAATATGAGTAAATTTCAAGTAATATTCAAAACCAATAATCTCATATCTATTTTCCTTCTGGGTAATTGTCAATGAGTTGTGGAGCTGAAGCCCAAAGGAACTTGACTTCTTGTGGAAACTCCATTAATGATTATCATCAAAGTGTATGATTTCTCAATCTCGAAGGGAACTTTTATTTGGTCCGGTAACAGGACGTAGCTCTACTTTCGGCCGC
>NW_021432022.1:0-368 GCF_001605985.2 Dendrobium catenatum | reverse complement strand
TTTCTAACAGATTTTTATGCTTTTCCCTACTCCAAAATAACAAGGCTCTTAAAGTCCTTTTGAATTTAGTATTTAAAATCTCTATAACCGAACCTTTTGTATGTTTGTTCCAGGAGGCTAGAACCACTGAATACGAAGCTTTATAAGTTAACCAAGTGTCTTCAAACATAAAATTCCTTCTTTTTATTATCTTGTTAACCAAGATATTAATTGAAATAGGACAATGATTCGATGCTATCCTTGCTAGATGCTTAACCACTTCCATCTGGATAAGAATTAGAGCAGCACAATTAAAAAGGCATTGATCTAGCCTTTCCAAAATCCTTAATCTTCCATTTTTATTATTGCACCAAGTATATTTAGGACCC
>NW_021432021.1:0-501 GCF_001605985.2 Dendrobium catenatum | reverse complement strand
GAATAGGGAGTGGTTTGAATGGACGGCCGATAGTGAACGCTTCGATCATGCACCGTTTGTTAGACATCTGAATGCCTTATTGATGTCGGAATTCGGTGATCTTAGGCTTGTTGGATTCGTCTCGTCGATCCGTTCGATTCGAGTATAAGCTCGTCAAAATCGGAGTCCGTTTGGTAACTCGAATTGTGGTTTGAACCTTCCAACAGCGCTTCAGGTTCATGATTTGGGACCATTTGGGCTCGAATTGGGTCGAATTTGGTGTCGTTGGATTCGTATTTCCAAGACGCTCAGTTTGACTATAAGCTCGTTGAAATCGGAGTTTGGCTGCTCCCAAAATTAATTTTTAAAGTTTCCGGTTTGAGTTTTGCCTCGAGATTCGTGCCCAATCAAGATGATTCCATGATGACGTATCAATTATATATTCAAGTACAAATAATCATTAGTCACTAAAATGATATATATATATATACATTTTTACTTATAAGTTTGCCCCCCCCCCCC
>NW_021432020.1:0-239 GCF_001605985.2 Dendrobium catenatum | reverse complement strand
TTGTATCTTAAACGACACTAGTGGAACTTTTCAACTAAGCGTGGCCCCATGGTTTTTCCCCTTTTTCAGAGTTTTCCACGTAAAAATCTTGGTGTTCTTTTATCTTCTGTTTGTGCGTGCTAGATATTCGTGCAACGATCAGACAAAAATTTTCTAACTCTACCGCAGCGTATATTCTAGCCCGCAGCAGTTTGGCGTCGTCTGTGGGAACCACTATCCCACTACTTCAAGTATTGCTA
>NW_021432019.1:0-242 GCF_001605985.2 Dendrobium catenatum | reverse complement strand
ATTCACCCTAAATTTATAATTGTATTTAATTCTTATAAAAATGTTCAATTTAATTCTTTTTTTTTTTTCAATGAACTTGTTACTTAATTAAAATAAATTTCTTAATTTTCAAATTCTTTCTACTTATGTTTTTATAAATTTTGCCATATTATTTTATTAGCTGTTTGTATTTTTTTAAAATTTCATTTAATGAAATTTTCTTTATTTAATTATTATATTATTTATTTACTAAAAATATATAT
>NW_021432018.1:0-552 GCF_001605985.2 Dendrobium catenatum | reverse complement strand
ATATTAGTTCTCTTATAAATTAAATAAAGCAAGAAATTGATATCCAACGAACCCACAATAAGGCTTCGTTTGATAATGTTATTTCATTTAACATGAAAATAAGCGTCTATTCTCACACACGCAGACAAGCTACTCTAGAATTGTATTCTCTAGTCAAGTCATGAAGGATGTGCGCTTGTAGTATAATACTTCAAAAACTTTTTCCACACAAATCAAAGTTAATCCATAGGTTTCACTTTGCATATTTTCAAAAACCAAATGTAATAATCTAGGAAATGTGATTAGTATATAGCTGCAGTGCATGTGCACCTTCTATAAGGCCACCCAACCTTGGGTAGCACTAGGGTTGCAAATGAACCAAGCGTCCGACGAGCTACTCGTGGCTCGGCTCGATAAGCGCTCGTTTATGTTCATTTGATAAGATAAATGAACAAGCTTGAACAACTTTGACAATACTCAATATCTAAATAAACAAGTTTGAACACCCTGACGTTCGGCTCGTTTATGTTCATGAACAAGATCGTTTAGAGCTCGTGAACATGCTCATTAGGA
>NW_021432017.1:0-281 GCF_001605985.2 Dendrobium catenatum | reverse complement strand
CACCGGATCTGCAACATTCGTACAAGCAGACAGAAGGCATCCACAAACTACAACGCCACTCCACCGGATCTGCAACATTCGTACAAGCAGACAGAAGGCGTCCACAAACTACAACGTCACACCACCGGATCTGCAACATCCGTACAAGCAGACATAAGGCGTCTACAAATACTTTTAAAATACCCCCGCACGTGCACTATAATTTGTATACACATAGGTACACTAAAGGGGGAAATACAATCTCTACCCGCATGGGCCCCGGCGAGCATGTTATTGGTACA
>NW_021432016.1:0-264 GCF_001605985.2 Dendrobium catenatum | reverse complement strand
CCACCTAAAAACGTTCGGCTGTGCTTGCTATCCCTGGTTCCCACCCTCCAAAAGACACAAACTTGCTCCTCGAGCTGGCAACTGTATTTTCCTAGGCTATCATAATGCCTACAAAGGATACAAATGTTTGGAAAGGTCCACCAACAAAATTATTATGTCGCGCCATGTCACCTTTGATGAAGACAGTTTCCCAGGTTACCTAACTACCTTGGTTAGTTATTTGCAGGCTGCGGCTAGCCTCCTGAGCAAAAGATTTCCCTGCTG
>NW_021432015.1:0-346 GCF_001605985.2 Dendrobium catenatum | reverse complement strand
TACATGCACATTAATAGACATAATAATAATTATACTTTGTGTATATGATGTTTGTTATTATTACTCTCTATGATATGAAATGTGTGTAAAAACATGAAAGACTGGTTGGAAATGATTGACTGATTCAGGTTGGCTTGAGATATTTTATCCTATATAAGAGGGTGGACAAATAGATTTTTCTTTAAATAATTAGATTTATTATGTAATCCTAAGTGATATGAAATGAGATGCATATGGAGATTGATTAATATGGTATGATATGACGACGAATAAAAAGAGATGACTTTTTATATGAAAGCCACATAACTTATTGTAAAACCCGAAAATGCCGTTTTAGGCTTCGCAC
>NW_021432014.1:0-208 GCF_001605985.2 Dendrobium catenatum | reverse complement strand
CCTACTTATAAGTGAGGATAGAAGCTTAACTCTATAATAAAGATTATATTTAAAATAAAAGCATGCATTATCGAATATGGTATGTTATAATCTTATTGAAAATAGATATTTACTAGCATTTGCTATTAAATGTGCATTAGTACTTTCTTAAACAATTTTGACGGAGAGTTTTTTTTTTTTTCCTTTAAACTATAAAATATGTCTAAAG
>NW_021432013.1:0-590 GCF_001605985.2 Dendrobium catenatum | reverse complement strand
CTGCATTGACTGTTCATCATACTGTACGACCCCTATCGTACTGTACGATACATCTCAATGTCCACCAACAAGCAAATTTCGGCTCTGTTCATCGTACTGTACGAACGACATCGTACTGTACGATAAGCTTCCCACATAATTGCCCACAGTATTATATGATATGTCCTCTTCGTACAATACGATCCACGTCAGCAATGGATTGGGATGAATTAAATCCGGTTGGTATGACATTATTGAGTATCGTGCTGTACGATACATCCATTTCGTACGGTACTATCCACATCAGCACAAAAGACAAATTTGAGTTAAAACTATTTGGTACGATATTTATTATGTATCGTACTATACGATACACCTGTTCATACAGTACGAAACTTTTGGTCAAAAGTCGTACTGAGGCCTCGGGATGATCGAAATTCACCTGATCGTACTATACGATACCTATCATACTGTACGATTTGACTGCCTTTTCCTGAAACGAGCTGTCAGAATATTGATTGTCTATCGTACTGTATGATTTTTGAAAATTCCTATAAGTACCCTTGCCTAGGCCATTCAATTCACTCAATCCTCTCCTCACTCAGCATTCA
>NW_021432012.1:0-295 GCF_001605985.2 Dendrobium catenatum | reverse complement strand
AGGGGCCGGTGGTTCTCTTCCTCCACGGTTTCCCGGAACTCTGGTACTCTTGGCGCTACCAGATACTCTTTCTCGCAGCCCGCGGCTACCGTGCCGTCGCCCCTGACCTCCGCGGCTTCGGCGATACCGAGGCTCCGACAGACATCGCTGCCTACTCTATCTTCCACATCGTCGGCGACATCGTCGCCCTGATTGATTCTCTCGGCCAAGACCAGGTTTGGCAACTCATAGAGCCCTCCTTCCTTTAAAAAAAAAAATATTTTGGGAAAGAAGAAGATAAAAAAATCGATTTTTG
>NW_021432011.1:0-223 GCF_001605985.2 Dendrobium catenatum | reverse complement strand
TTTTAGTCTACACGCCACATATTTCACTTGTTTTGCCGGATTGATCTCCATGTAATTGAAAAAATTTTCTACCGCGGCCTCCCAGTCGAGGTAATCCTCAATATGCAGCCGTCCTTCAAAAAAAGGAATATCCAGTTTAATGCGCATACCTTCCTGCTCGGTTCGGTGATTCCGGTGTCTTCTCATACGCATCATTCCTTGATTCAGACGGTCATCTTCTTCC
>NW_021432010.1:0-299 GCF_001605985.2 Dendrobium catenatum | reverse complement strand
AGTAAAATACAAGTCTTTTCTCCACGGTTTTCTCTCCAATTTGCTATTTTTCCACTGTTTTGTGGTTGATTTCTGCTGTGGACAGCAATAAAACTGCAGTCGTTTACTGATTTTGGCTAGGAACACTTGTGAATACAAGTGTTTCCTATCAAATTGGTATCATAGCATCGTTTTTTGGACCATTGGCGGCTGAAATCTTGAATTTCAACGGGAGTTTCATTTCCGAAAAAAGATCTTCATGAATCTTGAGAAGAATGATGGCTGGAAAGAAGGTTGACGTCTTGGAAGGCGAAGTCGGC
>NW_021432009.1:0-227 GCF_001605985.2 Dendrobium catenatum | reverse complement strand
ATATTAAAAGTAATACTAATAATAATACTATTAATAATAATAATTGTAATAATAAAAATAATTAATATAACTAATAACCAAATAAAATAAAATAAAAAGTATACCTAACTAGCTAAAGGAGGTCGAGAAGGGCAAGGATTGGCTTGGGCTTGTGTTCTGTCTTGAGTAGGTCGAAGGAAGGTCGGATGTGGGAAGGTTAGGCACAGATGGAGATCTTCGCGGCTTAC
>NW_021432008.1:0-757 GCF_001605985.2 Dendrobium catenatum | reverse complement strand
TTCCCGTGCCTTGGCTCCTTGGTTCCCACGGCTGCCTTCTTGGTTCCCACGGCTGCCTCCTTAGCTCCCATGGCTGCCTCCTTGGTTCTTGCGGTTGCCTTTTCGGTTTCTGGTGCTGGGTGGCCTTTCCCGTGCCTTGGTGCTTCGGTTCCGTGCAGGTCTCTTGGGTTTCCGCGGTTGCCTCTTCGATTCCTGGCTGGGCTGCTTCCCGTGGCTATTTGGTGGGCTTTTCTGTGGATTTGATGCTTCGTTTCTTGGAGTTGACTGTTGGATTTTCATATTCCCTATTTAAATAAGCTTAAAAGTATTCCCCCTTTCATACCTATAAATATGAGGGGTTATGTAATGTTTTGGTTATGTTATGTGATGTGATTTTTGGAAATGTAAACCTGCGGGTTTCATTGGAAAATCTTGCGAGCTTTGTCCACTTCTTCTCATCCCCTCCGGAAATCCTGCGGGCTCTTTCCACCTTTCTTCTTGGCTTCTAACCTCTTTCGTCTCTCCACAAGTGCCACTTCACCTGTATCCTTCTTTTCAAAGTGAAGCAACTTTAGGGTGTCTTGTAAGGGTCCAAGTTTGTTTGAGTCAAAGTTTGTAAGTATTTCATTTTTATAATATTAAAGTTTGTTTTAAGCATTTTATGTCTTTATTTTGTTGTATTTTTTGCGATAAAAAAATATAGGATCCCTTATATTTTTTGCTCGCATCATTTGGTATCAGAGCAAGTTAGGAAATCCTAGGTTTGTGAGTTGGTTTG
>NW_021432007.1:0-268 GCF_001605985.2 Dendrobium catenatum | reverse complement strand
CAAGTTATTGAAAGATTTATTGGAATTAAACATGTTGCTTCAACAAATGCAGTAACACTTAAAGTTGCAGTAGAAGAAACACTTGCAAAGCATTCACTGAGCTTACATAAGATACGCGGTCAAGGTTATGATGGGGCATCTAATATGCGTGGGGAATTTAATGGTTTGAAGGCTCTCATTCTTAATGATAATCCCCAAGCTTTTTATATTCACTGTTTCGCCCATCAATTACAATTATGCTTAGTAGCTGTTGCGAAGAATCATTGGC
>NW_021432006.1:0-265 GCF_001605985.2 Dendrobium catenatum | reverse complement strand
CATGCTCGGTACTGCTCAGTACATGCTCGGTACTGCTCAGTACATGCTCGGTACTGCTAGGTACAGCTTAGTACCGAGCCAGCACCGCTCGGTACCGAGCTAGTATATGCTCGGTACTGAGCGGTACATGCTCGGAACCACTAGGTACACGCTCGGTACCGAGCAGTATATGCTCGGTACTAAGCGGTACATGCTCTATATCAAGCAGTATATGCTCGGTACTGAGCTGTACATGCTCGGTACTGAGCGGTACATGCTCGGTACT
>NW_021432005.1:0-492 GCF_001605985.2 Dendrobium catenatum | reverse complement strand
GGCAGGTACCTGTGCAAAGAGTATATAGTTTTTTTTAATTAATTGCCCCCTTTAATTTCAACTCCTTGTATGAGCATGGCCACCTGCATAAGATTTCACAAGTATAATTCGTCCCTAAACTAGGGGTAAATCTAACGCACAATCAAACCACAGTGCAAAGTATAGTAAGCAAGTAAGTAAGTAAACACATCAAATCTAGACTAGCAAACAGCATGCAATGAAAACTCGAAAACCCGGCACACAACTGTAGAAAGTAAAACACCGGCCTATCCTAAAACTAGAGTCGGTGATCCTAGCAAACCATCTAAAGTGTGTGGGGTAGGTTCTACGGTTTTGATATGTCCTAAATGGGATATTTGATTGAAATTGCTTAAGGTTTGATTGTTGATTTTAAGGGTTGGAAAGTTAGTGTATTTTATAAAAAAAGGAGTGTTTGATTGCTGATTTTTAAAGTTTGATTAATTTAAGTTTGCCATTAATTGATTCGTGGCG
>NW_021432004.1:0-311 GCF_001605985.2 Dendrobium catenatum | reverse complement strand
AGCTTGGATTCCAAAGAGGAAAGGATACCCTTTTGGGGACTATTCCTTTTCCCTTTGGAAATCCAAATTTGGATCACACTTCTTTTATACCCGAAGAGGAAAGAGTGGTCTTTCCCTTTAAAGGAAAGTGCCCTCTTATCCATTTGGGTAGTTTGCTACGAAGAATCCAAGGAGTTTGAAGAAAAGGAGTCCAAAGAATAGCAAAAGTGAAGACTTGAAGATTGAGGGTATCCCACTCAAAATAACTTGTGTCTTTACTAGACTTAGAATCCGTGTTGTTGTTAGTGGTGTCCGGCCACTTTACTTTCTGC
>NW_021432003.1:0-264 GCF_001605985.2 Dendrobium catenatum | reverse complement strand
GAAACTGAGGGAACAACTAATGTTAGGCATCTTACAATTGTGCAATCCTTTTTGCTGCATAATCTAACCAACCGTCTGGTCGGACATCCAAGTATTCTCTTGTCAGGATGGTAGTCATATTACGGTACTGCCATTTTTAAAAGTTCAATGTATATTATTTAAGAGGATCAAACATATGTTTAGAAATAAGAACTAACCTGTTCCCACAGTAGAATAGCTTCACATACGTCATAATGGTATTCCAACGGCTCAAAAATTTTAAAC
>NW_021432002.1:0-572 GCF_001605985.2 Dendrobium catenatum | reverse complement strand
GGCTGGTTCAGGGGAGCAAGACGGTGATGCAGTATGAAGCAGAGTTTACTGCCTTAGCCTGTTATGCTCCACAGCTGGAGAGTACTTCTGCTGCGAAGTGCTACCATTTTCTGAGGGGACTACGAGATAGTCTGAGGCAGCCCTTGGTACCATTTCACATTTCTGATTTCTATGAGCTTGTGGAGCGAGCTCGTCTGATAGAGAACGATCTGATGGCTACGCAGCAGCGGTGGACTGCGAGTAGGAAGAGGTTTGGGGGTGATGCTTCTGGTAGCAATTCCTCTGGCAAGAGGAGATTTGTTCCTGGTTTTGGAGACTCCATGAGGAGTGGACAGTCAGGATTTTCTGGTACTGCTACCAGTACGACGAGTTCTGAATCTGTTAGTGGGGCACCTGTGTGCCAGAGTTGTGGACGACGACATTTTGGCCAGTGCTACAGGATGACTGGTCAGTGCTTCAGATGTGGTCAGTCAGGATATCAGATAGTAGAGTGTCCACAGGCTGGATTTGATCGACGATCTGATTTCCGATCTGAGAGCTTGGTTAGACCTGCCAGTTCAGCAGGAAGACCG
>NW_021432001.1:0-327 GCF_001605985.2 Dendrobium catenatum | reverse complement strand
CTAAAATGCAAATCTAAAGCAAGTCTAATTAATTTAAAAATCAACCCTTAACCAATCTAAAAATCTAAAAGATGTAGATTTAATTAGGTGATCAAATCCTAAATTAAACTTCATTAGGATAAGATACTCATAAATATCAAACCTTAGAATAATTTTTTAAAATCAACCAACAAATGTGATTAATAAAATACTTAATCTACCTCTTTCTTTTCTTTTCATAACAAACTACAATAATTAAACAAAGATAATTATCACTGGGTAACCCAGGCCTACGAGGCTATTATGTTAGGCCCAAGGAGGGTGAAATAAACCTCACGGCCTCGGTGT
>NW_021432000.1:0-305 GCF_001605985.2 Dendrobium catenatum | reverse complement strand
AGCACAAGAAGGGCGTGTGTAAACAAGAGATATGCATAAGTATTTATGAACAATCATTAAAGCAAAGATATACATGATACGATTTGAGATAAAAATGAATACAATTGTCATATAACATTGATTTAAATCTACACATGCTTGTGATTGGAGTATAAAACTAAAGACATCACATGGCTTAGTTATAAATACTTGCACCTACACGATATCAAATGTGTACATATGTGTTATTGTAATATACATAAACTATTCATGAATTATGCATACAAATTATATGTTATAATTAAAGCATAACACAACTTTTAACC
>NW_021431999.1:0-401 GCF_001605985.2 Dendrobium catenatum | reverse complement strand
TGTAGTCTAAATAAGAGACATGGAATTGAAAATTCTAGTAATATCAAGTTATAAGCATGTCTTAAATTTAGAAAAATTATATTTTCTGATGAAATTAATTTAATTTTACAAGTTAAATAAAGCACTATTAAGATTAAAAAAAATGAATGTCATAAAATCTAACACACATTTCTAAAACATTTAACAACAAAACATTAAAATATATATATTGATATCGGGTAAATCTATTACAATTTATAGTTCAAGATATCAATACTATCATAATTAAGACAAGAACAAAACAACAAACTAAAGACAATCACTAACACAAGAACTACAACGAAACACAGAACAGACACTGAACAAACACTAAATAAATCATTCCGAAGGACCCTGATCTGGAGGAGGAGGTGGTGCTGCAC
>NW_021431998.1:0-686 GCF_001605985.2 Dendrobium catenatum | reverse complement strand
TATACATTAATTTATAATTTATTTAGTCTAATATTCATTTTTGGCGCAATACACACATGCATACTGATTAGCACACTATATAGATTTACCTATTAGAATCATTGCATATGATGGGTAGGAAGTGTTAACTTCTTACAAGAAATTCACATGATTTATGATATATGATATTAGACTGATTCCTAATAATAGGACTTATATGATTGAGTTTGATTCCTATAGGGTTATCCTACAAAACTTGATATAATACAAACATCATAGGTAGCTTAATGTCCTATCTTGCTTGCATGTGCATATAGCATGAGCATACATGATAAATTATATAAGTAATGTGATATGAAATAATATGAACATGATATAATATGTGATTGATATAAGCATTTGAGTATTACAAATATGGCTGAGAATATTGATATAATAATGTATGATTTACAGGGAATACATGATGTACATGATAGATTGTATTTGAAATAGAACAAAACATATATGCATTGCAATTCCACAATATATATACGATTGATGTAGAACCCTATTTTATATGATAGGTTTACTGATATACCACTACGGGAAAACACGTGATTACCGTCGGAATTTCCGGCGGATTTGTTTGCGCCGGCATTGTCGGCGCAGTTTCCGGCGGAATAATGCGACATAACGTTTACGGCGTTTTTTCCGGCGGAACCGACGCC
>NW_021431997.1:0-340 GCF_001605985.2 Dendrobium catenatum | reverse complement strand
ACGGTGGATGCTAAGAGGAAAACAGCTTTTGCTGGTTGACATCCCAGTTTTCCAAATGGATGTTGATTGAGGGAACAATAACAGCCATAAAAAGAGAGTTTGCTACAATGAAAAAATCAGTTTCTTCTCTCCTTTCATGAATTAACAAGTTTCTACTCTTCCAAGTTAGAAAAGCCACAATGCAATAAATGTTTATAAGGATTGGATTTCTATCGGACAGTATATGAAATGCATTTAAGCACTCTTCAAAGCGGTCGAATTAAAGAACTTGATATCCCCATTTAATAAGCCAAGAAATAGCATTTTTCAGTTTTCCACAACCTGCAGCAATATGATCATT
>NW_021431996.1:0-312 GCF_001605985.2 Dendrobium catenatum | reverse complement strand
ACAGAGGGAAAACACCATTTCGACTTGCTATAAGGTGTAGGAAAAGTACTGGACAGCAAGCTTCAGAAAGGGTTTAAGTCATCCGGTGTTTAGGGAGGTTGCTAAGGCTTGGGCAGCACCTAAACACTAAGTTAAACTCTTCCAAAAAAGACACTACAAGGTGCAGATTTTGTTTGGACAGCAAACTAAAATGAGGGACGAAGTTATCTAAGCAATTTAGATGGACTCTAGGGTGAGCACAGCAAGTTATCACAAGTTTAATGTCACCTAAATGCCACTAATCAGTGCAGGAATAACTGGGACAGCAAGCTA
>NW_021431995.1:0-248 GCF_001605985.2 Dendrobium catenatum | reverse complement strand
ATTTCTAATTAGCAAAGAGAATTAAATCATTTTTTCATCATATTTTATGAAGTGGATGACTATGTACATAATAAGGCAATAAATTAATGCAACATGGTCTTTCACTTATTTCAAACTATAAGAAGAAGCATTAAGAATATAAATGCTCATTTGTATGACTTCCAATTTCACTTTAGGTTTTTCCCTTCTTGCAATAACACACTCTCATGTTCTTAGGTATTATGTGTGTTTGGAAAAGAAATGGAATC
>NW_021431994.1:0-375 GCF_001605985.2 Dendrobium catenatum | reverse complement strand
ATGAATAATAATATTTTGAAGCTTTAACTGAACAAAAATATTATTTTTAGATGTTAAAATAAATTTTTAAATTGATAAAATTTGCTTTTTTCAAAACCATCTATTAGAAAAAACTTGAATAAATATTAGTGGCAGAACCAGAAAATATTTACAGTGGGAGCACAAACTGATGTTTTTCAAAAATTCCCTCAAATTTTTCTGTCAAACTTAAAATCAACATAAGGAAAAAAAGAAAAAAAAATGTTTATAAGGATTTAGGTGAAGTGAACATTTTTAATCTCAAACCATTTTCAGGTTTTACTCCTCTCAAGGTTTTGAATTTATAGGAATTAATAATCAATAAATCCTACTTGAGTTATTACATGAAGACAAAAA
>NW_021431993.1:0-305 GCF_001605985.2 Dendrobium catenatum | reverse complement strand
GTCCTGAGATAAGTTCTGGGAACCGTCCAGGACGATCGTTTATTGTCTGATCGTCCCGGGACGATGTGGCGATCGGCCGGGCCGATCAGACTAATGTTATAAGAAAATCAGCTCGTTTTGAGGAGAGAGAAAATCATTTTAACATATCAGATATTTTGAAGAGAGAGAAAGAGCGGAAAAGCAAAGGAAGAAGTCCGATTCAGGGCCCGCGGAGCAATTTTCGTCGTTCGTTGCTGTTGGATATTTTGTTTTTCTTGCTGTAAGGATTCCGAACCCTACTTCTGTTTTCGAAGATTTTGAGGTTT
>NW_021431992.1:0-207 GCF_001605985.2 Dendrobium catenatum | reverse complement strand
GGCTCGGGTTGAGAAGACTCAACCTGTGCTCGTGGTGGTAAAAGACCCTGACTTTGGAAAGAAGCCATAGTGGCCATCATTTCTTCTATCTTCTTCTCCATACTTGAAATCTTCTCATCTTTTTGTTTTAATTGTTGTACAAGACGTTGAGTTAAGTCTGGCGCTATGCTTTCCTCAACTGCAACATCTTGTAATACAGCTTCCTCA
>NW_021431991.1:0-329 GCF_001605985.2 Dendrobium catenatum | reverse complement strand
CCACCTTCATGTCTTTGATTGCAAGGTTTTTATTCACAACATTGGGAAGTCTCACTTAGGAAAATTTGATCCAAAATCTGATGGAGTGTTCTTGGGATATTCCAGTATTGGGAAGTCTTTTAGGGTGTTTAATAAGAGGACTTTTATGGTGGAAGAGACAACACATGTAGTGTTTGATGAGTTTGATCCTAAAATGCCTGGAGTTAAGGATGATGATGATGTTGGAGAGGTTACCATTGGAGTAGAAAATTTGGAGAAGGGAGTAGAACACCAAAACACTCAAGGAGTAGGAGATGTTACCCAAGGAGTAGAAAATATAGATATGGAGG
>NW_021431990.1:0-357 GCF_001605985.2 Dendrobium catenatum | reverse complement strand
TCTAATAATTTAACATAACATTAAAAAAAAGAATATCATAATTAAATAAATTAGTTAAATTCAATAGAAAATAATTTTATTTGATAAAATTTTCCCAACAACTCAAATGAATGATATAAGCTACCACTAATTTTGTCGGTAACATAGAGGCCTTAGTCAGTCAATTCGTCATGGCAACTGAAAAGTTATTCAATTAAAACAAGATAAATATTTGCAATTCATCTTGATGATCTATTTGTTGAAAGCTTTGACTATCAATCAAAAGACATTTTGTTCGACATTTGCATATCTTAAATGTGTATGAATTTGTCTTAATTAGTCCAAAAAAATGGAATATATATAGCTTTCTGATTCCTT
>NW_021431989.1:0-1176 GCF_001605985.2 Dendrobium catenatum | reverse complement strand
GCTGGTCAAATTATTGGACTAGAACAATGGAAAACTGTATTGTCATCCAAATCCTTGAAAGGTTTTACGTCTCCTATTTGGATAAGGTTACCAAATTTACCATTAGAGTACTGGATGAAGCCAATTTGGCTAGGC
Organism: Dendrobium catenatum; assembly: GCF_001605985.2. Taxonomy (NCBI): domain Eukaryota; kingdom Viridiplantae; phylum Streptophyta; class Magnoliopsida; order Asparagales; family Orchidaceae; genus Dendrobium; species Dendrobium catenatum. Next base: position 1,041 of record NW_021431989.1, on the reverse strand, counting down.
TGGCAATGGGCATTGGTGAAACTTTATTTATGGATGAGCATACAAAGCTTTGTAACGGGTGTGCTTTTGCACGTATTTGTATCAGATTGGATTTGTCTAAGCGACTGCCTAAAGGCATTTGGGCAAATGGTTTGGAAGGTGCTTTCTTCCAACCCATTGAGTATGAAGGGATCCCCCTGATTTGTTTGAATTGTGGTAAGGTGGGACATAAGGCTGATTTTTGTAAGGAGGTGCAGGCACGGCCTAAACAACAGGAGTTGATAACTGGGGAAGTGAAGGATCAGTTCTGTTCTATTGCGGATGGATTGGGTGTGGTCGCTAATTCATCTGGTATTGGCCTGAGTTGTTCATTGGGATTGGAGGGTGCATATTCTAGGCTGAATTTTGGGAAAATTCATGAAGTTGGTTGCTCTACTGATGCTGATATTGATCATGGGGAATGGACAATTGTCACAAGGAGGAAGAGACCAAATATTAAAGCTGGTGCTAAAACTATCATGAGGGATAGTAAGCCAGCTTTTTTGGCACCTAAAACGGTATGGAGGGAAGTTAGTAAAACACAGAAGGAGGTTGATGTTCTTCATGAGAAGGAAAATGCTATGAGTGTGTGGCTAAAGATTCTTCTGCATCTGAAAATCAGCTGATGGATGTTACTCCTTCAGGCAATAAATTACCTTGTGATATGCTGGTTGATAGTAAATTGAATCCTGGCGGATTGAAACAAGAGGGCTCTAGCAGTATGGCACAAGCTCAAATTCAGGATGACAGATTGGATGGATTGCAAAATTTGATGGATACAGAGGTGGCTGCTATTAAAAGTGTACCTCAGGTTGGTGAGGAACTGAGGATGTTGAGGAGGAACCGCAAGGAGATGTTGTCCTCCCCTGCCATGCTGTTGGTTCCCAAAGTTTTAAGATTTTCATATGGTAAAGATGGTGTCAAGAAAGGGTTGAACAAGCAGAGTAGGGATTCAAAACGATTGCACAATAAGGAATTGGGTCGTATTGGACCCCTTCAAAAGTTACCTGGGATCAGAAGAAG
>NW_021431988.1:0-207 GCF_001605985.2 Dendrobium catenatum | reverse complement strand
TATTACTTTCTAAAACGGAGTTTTAATACAAAATTAAAAAATTTTGTACTAAAACTTTGTTTCAGAAAGCAACAAAAAACCGTCCCAAACGAAGCCTAAGTCTTCATTTGGGATGACTTTTTTATATCTTCTTAAGACAACTTTTTGATACAAAAATTAAAATTTTGTACTAAAAATTTGACTTAAAAAACAATAAAAAAATCATCT
>NW_021431987.1:0-374 GCF_001605985.2 Dendrobium catenatum | reverse complement strand
GAGACTTTTGCCCCTGTAGCTAGACTTGAAGTAATTAGGGTTTTGCTAGCCTTTGCTTGTTTTAAAAGTTTCAAATTGTTTCAAATGGATGTGAAAAGTGCCTTTTTAAATGGGGTAATTAAAGAGGATGTCTTTATAGAACAACCTCCAGGTTTTGAAAATTCTAAATACCCAAATCATATTTTCAAGTTGAAAAAGGCTTTACATGGATTAAAACAAGCACCTAGGGCTTGGTATGAGAGGTTAAGTACCTTCCTATTTGAAAGATCATTTGAAAAAGAAAGTGTGGATACAACTCTCTTTTTAAAGAAATTTGGAAATGATATACTCATTGTTAAAATTTATGTGGATGATATCATTTTTAGATCTTCAAA
>NW_021431986.1:0-231 GCF_001605985.2 Dendrobium catenatum | reverse complement strand
TATTCTATTGCACTGTAGAATGTACCTAGGGATTATTGTATTTTTGTGTAGCATGGATCTTGAGTTTATAGATTTTTTTGGATTTTATCTTGTAGCTCTTCTGAGCAGAAGAGAGCTTGAGGCCCCTTTAAGGACTTTGTAATTTTTCATTTAATTAATGCGTAGGCCACTCTGTGGGTTTCACCAAAAGAAAGTCATCCAATATGATTCACATCATATTGTACGATAAGT
>NW_021431985.1:0-328 GCF_001605985.2 Dendrobium catenatum | reverse complement strand
AAACCGCCGGTAAAATGCCGGCGGTTACTGACGGCTTTCGGCGGTTATATGTTGAAAACCCGACGGTGTATGCCGCCGGTACTATCGTCGGCCTTGACCGCCGGCGCCGTCGGTAAAATAACCGGTGGTGTACCGATGCTAGCCGGCGGTTAAGCGAACACACGACGACCTCTTTAACCGCTGGCATGCCATCGCTAAAGTAACCGCCAGTTAGCCGTCGGTACAATAACCGGCTGCTTAATGACCGGAGAACCGCCGGTTACAAATCCGATAGTCACCGGCGGCATACGCCGCCGAAAAACCGCCGCATAAAATAACCGTCGGTAAT
>NW_021431984.1:0-436 GCF_001605985.2 Dendrobium catenatum | reverse complement strand
AACATCAAAATACAAAAGTCAACATTTTGGTCAACTCAAGGTCAAAATTAGGTTAAAACTTCTAAAAATCATAACTTTTGATAGAAAACTCCAAATTGAGTGTACTACCTGTCTAACAACTCATAATTAGGTCTAGTATTTATTAAAAATCTGAAACCTTCAAATATTCCTCTAATTCTAAAAGTCAATTTTGACCCCTTAGTTGACATATCCGGATAACCTCCAAAACTTATTAACTCCCCTAAATTCCAGAATTCTCTTAATAGGATAATAAAATTCTCAATAAATCCATTAAAATCAGAAACCAACTCCCTTTAATATCAATCCACTCCTTTAATTCCAACCAATTTAAATAACTTAATCAACCCAGATTGCTACTAAATAACCCAAGCCTACGAAGCTATTAGCTTAGCCCCAAGGAAGGTGAAATAAACTT
>NW_021431983.1:0-219 GCF_001605985.2 Dendrobium catenatum | reverse complement strand
TACTCATTATTTTAGAAAAATCATCACAAAAATTTTTGTTTGAAGATCCAAAAATAATATCATCCACATAAATTTGAACAATGAGTATATCCTTTTAAAATTTCTTTAAAAAGAGAGTTGTATCCACACTTCCTTTTTCAAAAGATCTTTCAAGTAGGAAGGTGCTCAACTTCTCATACCATGCCCTAGGTGCCTGTTTCAATCCATATAATGCATTTT
>NW_021431982.1:0-324 GCF_001605985.2 Dendrobium catenatum | reverse complement strand
ACAGAGGGAGAATGAATAATAAAGTACGGAGATCGGACACAGAGAATCATTCGGTTTGTCTCTATGAACTATATAAAAGCTGCAAATTACGTTTTTACTGTTCACCATTACGCTTTGACTGTTCACAAAGACAAATCCGAACAATTTTTCATGCCTGATCTCCGCATGTAATAAGCTCTCCAGAGGGAGGGGGGTGGGTTATGGCTCAATTGGACCTACTTGCAGCAGATCTTTATCGAGATAGACCTTCGAGACACCTGTTGTTCTCCTTGAACTTGGTAGGCCGGCTCCTTTATGTTTCGTGTGGGCTGAATTGGAGTTGCA
>NW_021431981.1:0-249 GCF_001605985.2 Dendrobium catenatum | reverse complement strand
AACGAAGTTTTAGGCTTCGTTTAGAATAGCTTTTTTTTGCTTTTTACAGCAATTTTTAATAAAAAAAATGTATTAAAAACTTGCTTTAAAAATAATAAAAAAATTGTCTCAAATGAAATCCTAATTCAATTATTAGTATTTTCCTTGTTTATATTTAGTTTTAATTAAAGTATCTAATCTTCCCTCATAATCATCCACCTAAGTATCATCATCTTTATTAAATTTTAAATCATAGAAGATTAATATTAT
>NW_021431980.1:0-227 GCF_001605985.2 Dendrobium catenatum | reverse complement strand
GGTAGGCGCAGGTATAATTGGTAATTCCAGGAACCTTATGATTGAAAATATTTTGCTTATAGATGGATTGAAGCACAACTTGCTCAGCATCAGTAAACTCTGTGACAAAGGCTTCATCATGTAATTCTTTGCAAATTCATGCATTATAAGTTTAAGTAACAACACTATTTTGCAGGGAAAGAGGATCAACGACGTCTACATGCTTGATTTAAATAACATTGAATGTG
>NW_021431979.1:0-368 GCF_001605985.2 Dendrobium catenatum | reverse complement strand
TTTTGAACTTCGAAGCTCTAGAAGTCTGAAAAATAATTATCAAAGTATTAAAAATTGTTTGAATTTTTAAAAATGTCAAAAAATTACGTTCCAAAATATTTAAAATGCCTCAAAATTGATTATAAAAGCTCCGTTGAGCTCGAAAAGTGCCAAAATTTAATATGGGATGTTAAAAAACGGTTTTGTGGACCAAAAAAATGTTTGATTTGGACTATCCTTGCCAAAAATTTAGCCCATACACGTTTTGGCTGCCAAACCTGCAAGTCGTCCAACCACCGGCAAGCGCCGCCGGCACAAACACACCTCTCAAGTCACGCATCGCCATTTATGGCAACTGCGGGCTGCCTTTATAACTATTTTTTTAAGCC
>NW_021431978.1:0-241 GCF_001605985.2 Dendrobium catenatum | reverse complement strand
ATAGAAGATTGGTCGTTTGATGCACAGGTAGAGGAAATTGAATCTCCAAGGCTTCTTATGATGCTATGTTTATGGAAACTAGACATGGATTTTTGTCTGTTCTTGACACAACTTCTCAAAGGTCTAAAATTCTCATCTGTGAAGTCACTAAATATAATTTCCGTAAACTTAACATCAATGAAAGAACTCCCAACTTGGCTTACTAAACTGAGTATAATTGGTTGTCGTAAGGTTGTAAGAG
>NW_021431977.1:0-204 GCF_001605985.2 Dendrobium catenatum | reverse complement strand
CATAAAAATAGCACTTATTGGGAGGTAACCCATAGTTCTGATATATGTGTTACTAGTGTATGATGGAGTTTGTGTTATCATGAGACCTACTTAGTCAAATATAAGATGTATTAAAAAGTAGTCTTCAATGCTACCGCAAGGAGACCTTGAATGCCAACACGAATATATTAAAAAATTTATTACTTTAATAAAGATATATATCAC
>NW_021431976.1:0-252 GCF_001605985.2 Dendrobium catenatum | reverse complement strand
ATAAATTTGCAACTTACTGGAAGCTTAAGACAGGAACCCTAAACCCTAAAAAAAATGTAAATTTTTATTTGCTCAGGGAAAATCAATGTCATCCTGATACAAATTTTTCACTCCTGATTTTGAACCATGCTAAGTAGTAAAATATCACATTTCAGGATTAAGGCAGTTAACACATATGATATTTATATTTTAAATATTCATTTTACTTAACATCAATAAATTATAATTATGAATAATATAATTAGAAATTAA
>NW_021431975.1:0-248 GCF_001605985.2 Dendrobium catenatum | reverse complement strand
CACTACTTTTTGGTAGATCTTCTCGGTTACCAAGACAGTAGAAATTCAGGTAATCTTGTGGGTGTGCATCAAGTTCCATGCTTTTGAATTGCTGTGCGATAATTCTATACATCAACTCCATTGTTTGGGCCTGCAAAGGATGACATGATCATTTATCACGTGCTTAAGCAGCATTGAAGCAGTTTTGATAGAAAATGTAGCCGCTATTTGATTCTCCAACTTGTGAGTGCTTCATCTTTCGCTATTAA
>NW_021431974.1:0-501 GCF_001605985.2 Dendrobium catenatum | reverse complement strand
TGAGGCTGAATTTACCACCCTATCCAGATATGCTCCCCAGTTAATACAAACGGCAGAGGAAAAATGTCATAAATTTTTATCTGGACTGAAGGATGTAATTAGGCAACCCCTGGTTCCTTTTGAAATTGAAGATTATGTGGTGCTAGTGGAAAAAGCTAGAAAGATAGAAATAGACATGCAAAATACTCAAAGGAGACGTGATTTTCAGAAGAGGAAAAGTGGTGAAGTTATTGGAGTCCCTCAGGATTCACATAGCAAGTCTTTTTCACAAGGTGGAAAATTTAATTGGAAAAAGACAAAGTCCAGCAACAGTGACAGTTCAAGTGTGAACAGTTGTAGCAAGTGTGAAAGACAACATAAAGGAGAATGCTTATCTGGTACAAACACTTGCTTCTGGTGTCATCAACCAGGTCATATAGCTAAGAACTGTCCTACTCTGGGGCAAAGACCAGCAGGAGAGTCAAAGATGAATACTGGATCTCAGAGGAATGTTGGAAGACC
>NW_021431973.1:0-258 GCF_001605985.2 Dendrobium catenatum | reverse complement strand
ACGATGCGTCCCTTCGTACAGACCTTTGACTTGACCGATCGTACATACGAACAAAAGTTCGTACAGACGATCAAAATTAATTTGTTTTAAATGTCTTTTGAAAACCGTCCCCTACACTGAAACGACACATGTTCGTCTGGACGAACCAAAATTTCGTACAGACAAAATCCATATTAAAAACTGTATTATCCACTCAACCGCTGCATTCAATCGTCCCGACGTTTGAGAAAATGAAAAGGTTCATCCTGGACGATATTT
>NW_021431972.1:0-922 GCF_001605985.2 Dendrobium catenatum | reverse complement strand
TAAACATAAAACATCATTTCATAAGGGATCATGTATCAAAAGGAGAAATTGAACTGAATCATGTTTTAACTGAAAATCAACTTGCATATATTTTTACAAAACTACTAGCCTTTAATACCTTTAGCACATTAAGAACAAGGCTATGTGTGATTGATCTTAATGTTTAATTAAAATTTTCTACATACTTGATGTGACTTTATTTGTTTTCTTTTTTTGTATTTTTTGTGCTTATTTGTGTTTGTGATTTTCTGTTTTTGTTTTTATGTTTTGTGTGATTTTGAAATGTTTTCACATCAGATTTCTTATTTCTGATCAATCTTGTAAATTTTTCAAAGTGGCCTAAACAAATTTTGTAGCATTTCGATCATTAATTTGAACTATTTACATATCATTTTATTTTTCGAAAACATTTCATACTGTACGATCTCTGTATCATCCAGTACAATGTGTATTCATTTGAATGTACACACCTAGACAGTTATCCAGGAATAACCAGTTATTATAAATGATCGTACGTACAAACCCATAGTTCGTATGTATGAACAATGTGTCATTCAAAATGTGGGAAAAATCTAACTATCATTAAAATAATCTTAAATAACTGATTGTCCTAGAAGAACACCTGTTCATCTGTACGATCGTATGGTCAAAAATCCTATATAAAAGGATGTCTCGTAACTTGCATGATTACAAATAGTCATTTCGTTTCAAACGTATTCGTTCGTACATACGAAATTTATTTTTGTTTGTACAAACCCATGAATCGTATTGTATGAACCTCTTTTCATATGTACGAAAGATCATTTTTTATTTAGATAGGAGGGCTTTGGAATTCATTTTCACTCACTTCAATAGCCTTTTCCAATCCTTCAAATCTTAGCAATTGCCAGTTCTAGCAAGAGGGGTAGACTAACAAAGGGTC
>NW_021431971.1:0-388 GCF_001605985.2 Dendrobium catenatum | reverse complement strand
CACTACTTAGATTATAATGATTTTCCTAATGGATGATCTAGATTGAATATAAGATTAATAATCAAATTGTACGAATAACTATTTGTCTAGTTGATACACATGACAATCCAGATTAGGACGAATTTATTTTGATTGGAATGGCATTCATTGGTAATTGTACTATATGAACACTTGCTCATACTGTACTAACCTTTTGGTAAAAGTTAATACTTGCTAACTCCTTAAGATGGTCTCCCTATCTATTATTATCTAGTATAATGTCTAATAGTACTATAAGTTTAGACAATCTTTTTGACTAATCATCTGGCTGAATTGATTGCTTATGATTTTCCCGTATAATCTCATGATCGTACTGTATAATCTCTTGGAATTCTATTTAAATAGTCTT
>NW_021431970.1:0-237 GCF_001605985.2 Dendrobium catenatum | reverse complement strand
TACCTATGTGTATACAATTTATAGTGCACGTGCAGGCATTGTTTAAAATTGCGCAATATGAGGCTCGCCTTGACGCCCTCTTTTGCGCAATTCCAGTAAAAAATGCCTCGATACTTACGCCTCAAGTTTTTTTTATGAGGCTTGCGCCTCAACTTGGTTGAGGCACGTCTTGCCTCACTGGCATGAGGTTTACGCCTCATGCTATATATATTTAAACTTACATAAATCTTGAAGTAA
>NW_021431969.1:0-215 GCF_001605985.2 Dendrobium catenatum | reverse complement strand
TGAGATTCAACGATGTTGGGTTTTTGGGCAGAATCCCAGGGACGTCACTCAGAGATCCGACAGAATTCTGGCGTTACTTGGAGATCGGGCGAAGTTTCAGCGTCACTTGGGGATCGGGCGAAGTTTCAGCATCACTTGGAAGTCAGATGGAACTCTGGCGTCACTTGAAACTTGGGCGGAACTCCGACGTCACTTGAAAGTCGGGGGAACTCCGA
>NW_021431968.1:0-386 GCF_001605985.2 Dendrobium catenatum | reverse complement strand
TCCATTTCAATCCTACAAGCAAGTCATTTAAATTAAAAAGATTGGTTATTGATACATCCTCAAAAAATTATCTTCATCGGGCACGAATCTAGATGCAAAATCAAATTGGAAACTTCCAAAATTAATTTCAGGAGCATATGAACTCCGATTTCAGCGAGCTTATAGTCAAACTGAGATTCTCGGAAATACGAACCCAACGACACCAAGATCAACCCAATCCAATCCCAAATGAGTCCGAATCAAGGGTTCAAAGCGCTGTTGGAATGTTCAAACCGCAATTTGAGTTACCAAACAGTCTCCGATTTTGATGAGGTTATACTCGAATCGAACGGCTCAACGAGAAGAATCAAACGAGCCCAAGATCATCAAATTCCGACATCATTAAG
>NW_021431967.1:0-205 GCF_001605985.2 Dendrobium catenatum | reverse complement strand
ACCTGCATTGGAGCGGGTGCACAAGTTGTGGCTGGGGCGAGGGGGGTGGTCGAACAGTACTCAGGTCCAATCGGATTAAATTCAAGTTAGTTGGTTGACCCTGACCCGACTTGATTTTTCAAATGGGTCATAAAAAGAACCCGAATTAGACCCTATGATCCAGGCTCGGGTCAGGTCAACAATTGACACCCCTCAATGATGAATT
>NW_021431966.1:0-502 GCF_001605985.2 Dendrobium catenatum | reverse complement strand
GAGAGGAAAATTTTTTAAAAACCAACTCTCCTCTGTTGATTCCATATAGGTTATTAAACCTAAGCTATTGTCCCAAGGCTAACCAAGAGGGGAGGGGGTAAATTAGTAATTTAAAATTTTTCTTAAATTTTTTAAATAGAAAACTATTTTGAATTTCGTAACAAGTTAATTTAAGTTTTAAAATAAACTCTTCAACCACAGTAAATAACTTGTAGTAAATAAATACGAAAATTAAAAGACACAAAGATTTATAGTGGTTCGATCAAACACGCCTACATCCACTCCCTGAAGACTCCCTCTTCAGGTATTGCACTATTACCAAAGTTTCTCTCCTTTTGCCCCCATAGCAAGGTGGAGAAGCCTTTACAAAAACTCTCTTCTATCAATCCCTAGTGTGGTAGAGAACCATTGTCCTTTCACACCCTCAAAATATCGGCAGAGTATCATCGTCCTTTCACACCCTCCAAGTATCGGTAGAGTACCATCGTTCTTTTACACCTTT
>NW_021431965.1:0-1307 GCF_001605985.2 Dendrobium catenatum | reverse complement strand
TCCGGTTTTCAAAACATTGATTATACAGAGCCTTGCATTGGGTACCTATACTCACACCCACCCATGTACCCAGCCATACCCAATGGGTATGGGTGGGTATGGGTATGCTCATTTGCCTTATGGGTGGGTAGTCAACATCGGGGGTAAATCGATTTATATTGTTAATCGCCGTATATCTTATATTACTGCAATTCTCACTACGTAGTATGTAGCACTTAACCACGCTGCAACTACAGTAAATTCTGATATGCGCCTTAAAAGTTTGCAATCATAGTAAAGAGCAACAAGTCTTAAGACAATTAGTTTGTGGCAGATTGCGTTCAAAAAGTATGGAAAGTTGGTGGGTATACGTGGGTACGACATCCCGAAAATCACCATGGATGAGTGAAGCCCGTCCAAGTAAAGCATGGGTACCCAACCAGGACACCATGTAGGGCTTTGTTATTGTAGTGTATTGTTTTCCTTTTTGTTTCTGGAAATGATATAAAGATTATTTCACTTTGTTTCTGGATACAAGAACAATATTAATCTAGTAATAAGGCTTTCCTTTTGTTAGAAATTTGTTACTGTAAATTATGGGTTGTTTGGGTTCTTCCTTGGTAAAATGCCAGCAGATGGCTTGCTGAATGATGATCAGCTGAGCCTTGACAAAACAATTTGAGATTTAATAGCCTTAATTGATACAGGAACTCTTAAATTACTTATTTCTCAACTACCCAGATTGTGTATGTTGTTGTAGGAGTTTAAGATCTAGGGTTTATTAATATGTAATTAGGTTGTTCAGCACATGATTATACACATAAGATCAAATTTATAGTTCACTCCTAATTTGGATAATTAAAATATTCCAACATGATATTTAAGGATTTTAAAATATATTTAGGACAAGTTGCAATCTAATCGATTTGCCGGCACCGTCATTCTGATGACACAGTTAGAAGAGTAGTGTATTAAATTTGGCCTATATTTAAAAAAATATAAAGATAGGTTTAAAAATATTTGATTAGAAAATATTAAAAATTATTTTTTAAAAAAATAGATTTAAATAAAAATTGGACTTTTAAGAAAATAATGAGGAAAACAGATTTATATTATACTTTCTGGTAACAAATTAATGAGCTGACTATTAAAGTATTAACTAAATTCATTTTAAATTGAAGTTAAATTACGCCAAACACAAGCACCTTAGCAATTAAAGTATTAATATCCATCTATCCATTTACACTCAAAATATAATGATCTAAAAGATTTAGATTTCGTTTGGGAAAAAAAATTAAAAAATAATACTAAAAACTCATTCTAAAAAA
>NW_021431964.1:0-255 GCF_001605985.2 Dendrobium catenatum | reverse complement strand
CAACTTTCCTAGTGCTTCTTAAAGCAGTTTTCTAGTACAAAAATTAAAATATTTGTACTATAAAACTGTTTTAAGAAACAGAAAGAAAGCCGCTCCAAACGAAGCCTTAGTCAGTTAAGATAGAATACTAACTTCAATTAATATATAATTAAAAATACAACTCAAATTGATCTATTGATTGAAAACTTTGATTATTAAATAAGAAATTTTGAAAATATACATTTTTTAATAGAATAATAAAATTATTTTATTAAT
>NW_021431963.1:0-398 GCF_001605985.2 Dendrobium catenatum | reverse complement strand
GGTCAACCCAGGTTGACCTGGTCAATCAGGTTGACCCAGGGCCCGGGTCTGGGCTCAAAATTTTTGGTTTGACCCAACAGACACAAGGGAGATGGTCTTGGGGCTTGGCTTGATCAGTTTGACCAAGTTAAACTCCTTGACCCAATGGCTTGGAGAAAAACAAGGTCAACAAGTATCAACTTCAGAAGAAGCTTCCTTAATACAATGATCTAATATATTGAATTTATAACCTTTAACAAAGGTAAAGAGAGTAAACACACATCCGAATCATAATGTATAAGATGATCTTTTCCATTTCCAGAAGGAAAATATTCTAGAAAACCATTTATAGATTTAACCTTTGAATTGTATCAATATCAATTTTTCAAGACATCTATATGGATAGATTGAATTTGTTC
>NW_021431962.1:0-386 GCF_001605985.2 Dendrobium catenatum | reverse complement strand
AAGAGTTTCTAATTTTTGTAGGATCTATATTAAGTCAATATCTTTTTGTATTGATAATGAAGACGTGTATAAAAGATTTTCAAAGTAATATGCATTGATTTATGCTTTTTGTACTCGATATTTTTAATACGCGATGTGTCTATTGAAATAAGTAGAAAGTTAGAATAATTAAGAAAATATTTTGATGGTAAATAGCTTATAGGATTAGTGAAATAAAGGCCAAATATATAATATAAAATTTTAATGATATAATATTAATTATTATCAATGAAGATTACCATAAGGTAAATTATTACCTAGATGTGATAGTTTAAATCAAGGTTTAAAATTGCGCAATTAGGTGTTGAGACATTTTTTAACACTGCCGTTGCCAGGTCCCAAGTCCT
>NW_021431961.1:0-794 GCF_001605985.2 Dendrobium catenatum | reverse complement strand
TTTTTTAATTAGCAGGCATCACAAAGATGATCCTTAGAGAAGACTAGCTTGGGAATTCCTCTAACTAGGTCCTTCTAGGTAATCTTCCTAAAGGATTTTACACTTGCATGACATAGTCACCTATACCTTAGCCAAGATTCACCCAAAATAGTTTTTAAATAATAGATATCATTAGAGAAATCAATACATAATAAATTAAGAATATAGTCATTTTTAATTTTTTTACCTTGAAAATAGTTTCACCATTTAAAATAATAAGACAATATTTAGAAAGAAATTTGATATCAAATCAATTATAGCATAATTGACTTATACTTAAAAGATGATTCTTTAAGAATTCAACTAATACTATATTTTCAATAACAAAACCATTAGGTAATCATGTGTCTTGAGCAGTAGCTGCATGTGTTATACGTAATCCAACCAATTTTCTAGTAGTGTTATCACCCAAGGTTACCTTTCCTTCGCTCCTAGCTACATGTGTGATAAATAGCTTCATATCTCTAATCATGTGTCTTGAGAAGTAGCTGCCAAAGTATAGCATACTATCACTTATCTTCTTTTAAGAGCATTTCTAAGAGCTCACCCAAAGGTTATATTTAGGAACCCAAGTAATTTTGGGTTTTACCTTATGTGTATTGAATGGAAGGAATGAATGTTATACTGTCATGAGACTTTAAGCCTCCAAACTTGGTATGTTCGATAGTGCAAAGTGCATGTGTGTGTTATATGTCATAGTCAGCCATAAGAATGGCACCTAACCCCTAGGAATGGGTTCTCTAACCTATTTGGAG
>NW_021431960.1:0-3316 GCF_001605985.2 Dendrobium catenatum | reverse complement strand
CATTCATAACCCCCAACTGGTCCTATATTGCAACATAATAAAGATGCTCTTAGCCTGTATATATAAACATCAGATCATCCATATTCTATAAGAGAAAAGTGTATAAGCAAACACCCTCTCCAAGCTGGATACCTCTATAACTAACGACACTTTCAAAAGAAAGTGTATCGAGGAGATGCACTTCCCAAGTATTTCGGGCTCATAGATAACACAATCGATCGACGAGCCAAGAGAGACATCCTGGATCGATCCCATTTTAACTTTCTTATAAGAAGATGTTCTTCATGAAGACCTGACGGTGGCAGTACGACTTCAGAGGCAGGTAGCAAACTTTATTATTATTAATGGGGAATCGTACAAATGAGCCTTCTTGAGACCCTACCTCAAGTGCATTCTTCCTTTAGAGGCAAATTATGCACTCTGAGACGTACATTCAGGCATTTGTGAAGAACAATTGGGTAAAACGGCGTTAGCCCAAAAAGTCCTGAGATATGGGTTTTACTAGCCAACGATGAAGCAGGATGTTCTAGAGCTTATATGAAAATATAACAGTTGTTAGTTACATGCCAACCTCACCTATCTACCTGCCATAGAGATCTCAATATTACAGAGTCTCTAGCCTTTTGCCCAGTGGGGGATTGACATAATAGGACCCTTTCCTGTAGCCACGAGTCAATGGAAGTTCATCATCCTAGTTGTAGACTATTTCACAAAATAGATGGAAGCAAAATCTCTGGTAAAAATCACAGAAGTAAATGCCAAATAATTCCTATGGAAGAATATAATATGTCGTTTTGGCATTCCCATAAAAGTTATTACTGATAATGGAACGTAGTTCACTAGAAGGGTCTTTATCACATTTTAAAAAGATCTTCACATTTAGCTAATACACACGACTATGGCCCATCCTAAGACTAATAGACAAACAGAGGTCATCAATCGAACTATTCTGAAGGGATTGAAGACATGGTTGGAGAAGGCTAGGGGGCAATGGGCTTACGAGCTCCAAAATGTCCTCTGGGCTTATCGTACAACAATAGGAACTCCAACGGGAGAAACCCCATATTATTTCTTCTTTGGAATAGAAGTTGTTATTCCCGTCGATATTGGAGTTCCTAGTCATAGAGTTTAAACGTTTGACTTCAACGGTAATGAAGAAAAGCTTAGGTGCAACCTTGACCTCCTTCTAGAAGTAAGAAATGAGGCAATGCTCAAGATTGCTGCATATCACCAGAGAGTTGCCCGTCACTATAATTGAAGGATGAAACTACGGCGTATATCAATTGGATATTTAGTTTTATGCAGTATCGATGCAGCATGAAAAGGCCCTCAATGCAATTAACTCTCCCCCACTTGGAGGGTCCATACTTAGTAGCAGCTATGGTGAAGCCCATGACTTTCAAATTAAAAGATGGTGAGGGAAAGATGCTTCCTCGAACTTGGAATATAAATAATCTCCCAAGTACTATCAGTAGAGAACAATAACACTACTTGTTTTAAGTATCATATATCTTTCTTATTGTGTATCTTCAGTGTTGTATGTCTTCAGTATTGAACATCGTTTGTTTCCTGTTGTTTATGGTGTTTTCATCTTCTTCATCCCTAAGTTATCTTAGGGAAGTATGCCTATGTTTAATATAGTATAACTATGTTCCTTCGTTGAGTTATATTATTGCCTTCTTCAAGTAAAATCGTATTGATAAAATCACATAAGTTATGAACTTCAATCTTGAAATTCTTGATTTGAGCAACACACAATCTTTATTGTAACTCAATCATTGGATGATCAACAGGAGGGGATTCAATCTAACCTCTTCCATATATGTTAAAAATTATTAAATAATGCTTTAATCAACAACCTCGAAAAGGTCAAACACCATAGCTTGGTGTCACTTAATTTTTATATCATTGATTCGAGGCATACACACTCTTTATGAACTTTAATCACTGGATGATCAATCCTAGGGGGATTCGAGCCGACCTCTTCCACACATGTTTATTAGCATTATAACGCTATAATCAATAATCTCAGATAGGTCAAACACCCTTGATGGGTGACATTTAGATCTTATTCTCTGCCTCAAGCACTGCTATCTTCCCTGCGGAGGCCTTTTGATCCTTTAAAAGCTGGGTGATTGTCACTTGTGCCTCTGTCAGGTCAATTTGATGCCGATATGCCTGCTGATTTTGAAGAGACACATAATGCATTGTGTTGGCCAACTCAATCCTGCATTTGCTTAACTGCTCTTCTAGCACCTTTACCTCCTTGGTCTTATGATCGTACTTCTGCTTGAACTCTCCTTGAAGATGTTTGATCTTCACAAATTCATTATTCCATTTGTTTAAAGTTTCAGTAAGCTCAATCCCAAGACGCGACAACTAAAACAAGAAAGAAAAATTTGTTAGAAGCCATCCCAGAAAAAAAAGAAAAGAATAATTAGGAAGATATTAATCACAAAGTAATTGGCTTTGCGGTGTCCGATACATTGATGGCTCAAGACATCCCTAGGGATGTGAAACATTGTGGGAGAAGATTCAGGTAGAGCCTTGTCGGTATTCGTCGTAGTCCCTTCTAACTTCTTCTTCTTTAAAACCTGAGGGTCTTCACCTCTCACCAGTCATTTAGGACCCACCTTTGAAGCTGGGGCAGAGGGCACGGGAACTTTGGAAGATGTCTTTAACATCCATTCATCAAACCTCCCAGCGTGAAACGATAGCCCGACCTTGAACAATAATTCTTCCTCTATGTATATGCTCATGTAGAACCTCGTATAGAAGATGTTTGATGTCTGGAACCTTGAGGATCCTCATTATGTCTTCTTCCTGACATGCAGAGGGGCAAACAGATCCTTCATCTTCCCCCACTTCTCTATCAGGCCCCAATCATTTTTCATAAAGAAAAATGCACTGGCCCAGCTCTTTGAAGGATCACGAGTATGCAAATCCAACCATTTGGATCTGAATATTACACACCTATGCATGTCACTAGTAAATTGACCTATCCATAAAAGGTGCTCAGGCATCAGAATAGCTCCTCGATCCCAAAAGAGCACAATAAATCCCACAATCACCGATATGACTATAAATGAAAATTAGGTAGGTTCACCCCACATCGCCATAAAATTTTGATCAACTTAGCAGGAGGTGGAAAGTGTAACCCCGCTCGTAAGCTGATCTCAGAAACAATCAAGTACTCAGGAGGAGGAAGGCCAGCCCGATCGGACCTCTTAGGGATAATCATCATGACATCATTTATGAAATGAAAATTCTTGTGAAAAAGGATGAGAAAGTCACTTGTAATAGTCGATGCTGCCTC
>NW_021431959.1:0-230 GCF_001605985.2 Dendrobium catenatum | reverse complement strand
CAAAAGAAGAACTGCTGGCACCGTGAATGATTGAAGGCACAAATGATGGAAGGATCTTTCTGGTTGGAGGGAGGTCTTTGCAACTACGAACCAAAACAAACACAAGACGAAAGAGTAGGGTAGCCGGTTGCCCCCTAATCCAATCAAGAAAAAGAAAGTGATCTTTCCGAAGATAAGTAAGTTCCCAGTTTTTAGTCCTTAAAGAGCAAGTGAAATTTAATGAGATTATG
>NW_021431958.1:0-786 GCF_001605985.2 Dendrobium catenatum | reverse complement strand
TATATAGGAAAAAAGGAATCCAAACAGCCTCCCACAAGTGTCACCCAAGCAACTAATCAAAACAAGAAAAAAACCCAAAGAACAAGGCATGGCCAGCCCAGGAACCGAGCAGCTAAGCATCCCATCAGCCAGCCCAGGAACCAAACAGCCAGGAAACCCAACAAACACCAAGGGAAAGGCACCGCCAACCCGGGAATCGAGTAGCCAGTCAACCCAACAGCCAAGAATCCCATCAGCCGAGACCTCCAGACACCAAGCAACCAAGGTAAAATGGGACAAGCCTAATAGAAGAAAAAAAAGGCCTACCAATAAATGCTCATCAGAAACTTTTGCCAACATCAATTCTCCCTTGGTGGAAAAATCTCATCTCCTGATGAAATAGATTATGAATCCATCATGCACAGACGGAGCCATATCTAACTCCCGAATCAAAGTAGCGTACTTCTTTTCGATCATATCCTTTTCTCGATTAAACTCGGCTAGAAGTAAATGTTTCTTACTCTCATATTTTTCTGCACAAAAACACATTTTTTTCTTGAATTTTGTAGAGTTCATTCTGGATTGGATCAGTACAGCTTCCTTGCAGCGAGATTCAGCTGGATGATGAAATTTTGTCATCAAGAATAGATGGATGAATTTCTTCAACAACATTCTATTACATCATGATTGTCCATAAGGGAAGGGAACGGACAGCATGTGAAACATCAATAGGCAATTTTTGCATGCATCAACATATGATTGCATAAATTATTTAGTAGTCCTATGATAAACATTGAATGATTAAAT
>NW_021431957.1:0-351 GCF_001605985.2 Dendrobium catenatum | reverse complement strand
TTGGGCCAATTTTAAAAACCTTGATTAAAATTGAATTTTAGTTCAGTCTATATTTAACACTCAACTCAATCATTAGAATTCATCTTGAGTAGTATTTCATTCACTATAATTGAATGAAATACCCTAAATTGTATATTAAGATAGAAGAAATCAAAGAAAAAAATTTGATATATCGAGTCCTCCATTCTCATATTTTAAGCATTCAATTGCAATATGAGCTTTATTTACTATTTGTGAAAGAGATATCTCATATCTCAAAGTACTCGTCCATCGACACGAATATTACCTAAGGGTTTGTCTTAGGAGCGGTCGATTTTATTCTTTAAAATCGGGGGACACTGTGATCTCGGA
>NW_021431956.1:0-252 GCF_001605985.2 Dendrobium catenatum | reverse complement strand
CGCCGACTACAGTCTTTCTGACATCTGTCGCCAGCCGACTACGGTCCTCCTGACTTATGTCGCACGCTGACTACAGTCTTTCCGAACTCCGTCGCCCGCCTACTACGGTTCTACTAACTCACGTCGCCCGCCGACTACAGTCTTTCCTACCTCTGTCGCCCGCCGACTACGATCCTCCTGACTTACGTCGCCCGCCGACTATGGTCCTCCCTACCAAACAAACATGTCAATAGTGATTCTTTGTATTCATAT
>NW_021431955.1:0-232 GCF_001605985.2 Dendrobium catenatum | reverse complement strand
ATCATGGTGGAGAATTTCAAAATGATAGGTTTAAATCTTTCGATCAAGAG
The DNA here is from genome assembly GCF_001605985.2 of Dendrobium catenatum. NCBI lineage: Eukaryota > Viridiplantae > Streptophyta > Magnoliopsida > Asparagales > Orchidaceae > Dendrobium > Dendrobium catenatum. Next base: position 182 of record NW_021431955.1, on the reverse strand, counting down.
CTAGGAATATAACACAATTTCTCAGCCCCTAGAACACCTCATCAAAATGGTATAGCAGAAAGGAAGAATAGAACATTGGTAGAAGCTGCTAGGGCAATGTTAGCAGAGTACACCCTTCCAAGATACTTTTGGGCAGAAGTAGTCGACACAGCATGTTATGTGTTAAATAGGGTGAACATTAG
>NW_021431954.1:0-1066 GCF_001605985.2 Dendrobium catenatum | reverse complement strand
CATAATTATGCCTAAATTAATCTAATGATTAAGGAAAGCAATCAAGGCTTGATTGATACGATCACATCATCCTAGATGATCACAGGATCGGTCGGGATGATCAGTTTAAAAACCTTAGTTATCCCTGGACGATCACTTATCGTACATCATCTATTCAGGGCAAAGTTATGGATGATTTTTTCAATTTTGAATTAATCATCTGGGATGATCTCGAGATCATCCTGGATGATCAAGCTATTTTGTATCGTCCAGAACCCCCAACTAGTGTGATAGTCTGGATGAAATTTTACAATTTGAACTAATCATCCATGATGATATATCATTATCCTGGGTAATATGTAAAAATTCTTTCTGATTGCCTTAGATCATCCTGACTGATTAGTTTTAAATTGCACTAATCATCCTAGATGATAAAGTCAGCATGTTACAATTAATGAGCTATTCTGAAGCTCTTCTATTTAAGAGCTCTTATTCTACCCTTTAGGGGATCGTTTGCTGCTGTCTTGACCTGAGAGAGCCAAGAAGAGAGGGAGAGAGAGGGAGGGAGAGGGAGGAACTTGTGAGGGGGAGTTTGTGAGAGGGTTTCATAAAGGTTTCTCCAAGCAAGGTTCCAAGTTGTCTTCTCCGATCGTTGTCCTTTGTCCTTGGTGGTTCAAGGGAGGTCTTCTTCATCGATCGATCAAGGTTCTCTGCCTGCTTGAGAAGGAAGCAAAAGGAGTCGGGTTCTCTGCCTCGCCGGTGTCCGTGGAAAGGAGTTTTTTGTAAAGGCTTCTCCACCTTGTTGTGGGAGCAAAAGGAGAGTCACTATGTTTAGTGCAATACCCGAAGGGCGCCTCCGGGGAGTGGACGTAGGTCGAGTTAACTGAATCACTATAAATTTCTATTTCCTTTTACTACTGCTTACTGCATTTATTTTTTTGCACTTTGATTTTCATTATGGTGATTTTTGTTTGAGTTTTGTGATTGTGACTTTGATTTAAGAAACTTTTAAAATACAAATTCACCACCCCTCTTGGTTAGCCTTGGGCTAGTTCATAAGGGCTTAACATTCCTAACAAACTTTCAT
>NW_021431953.1:0-310 GCF_001605985.2 Dendrobium catenatum | reverse complement strand
AGTATGGTGCCACAAGAGCATCATCTACCACTAGCACCTCTAATCCTATGGAAAGAAAGAATCCTAACTTAAAGGAAAACAATATTAGTTTTAAACTTGGATGGTGCTACGAAAGGCGTTATCCACTACTAGCACGTCTAATTCTTAGAAAAGAAAGAACCCAAACCTAAAGAAAAAGAAAACTTGACTAAAACAAGGTTGGTGCCACTAAGGGCGTTATCTACATACATATCTAACCCTAAGGAAAGGAAAAATCCTAAAAGAAAAAAAAAATTGATCAAACTATGATATTGCCTCGAATGGCGTTATC
>NW_021431952.1:0-885 GCF_001605985.2 Dendrobium catenatum | reverse complement strand
TGAAGCATTAAAATAGAAATTTAAATATTTTATTTTAAAATATATTTTCATATTTTGGGTTGTTACACAACATACCTCATAAATATGGAGAAGATTATGAGCAAATATGGAGTGCTCCATCGGATGACTCTTATTACTCCCTTCAAGCATAGAAGGTTCATTCCATATTTAAGTATGGTAATAACGTCAAAATTGTACTATCGTGGGTTCATTTGATTCTTCTCGTTGAGCAGCTTGAATTGACTATAAGTATGTCATATTTGAAGATTATTTGATTATTCAATTAATGACTTGAAGCTTCCAAATATGTTTTAGTCATTTAATTTTGGCTCATTTGGGCTCGGATTAGATCAACTTTGGTGTCGACATTGGGTTTGTCTTATCGAGATGTTCAATTTGACTATACATTTATTGAGATTGGAATTCAGATAGTCCCAAATTTAATTTTGAAAGTTTTTAATTTAAATATGCATCAAGAATTGTGCATAATCAAGGTGATTTTTGGTAACATATCAGATATGTACAAGACTCATCCGTATTCAATATGAAGAGATGAAGAAATAATAAATTTATATCATTTTTGTGGTAAGTTATTTTAAATTATAGTTGATATGCAACTTCAATAGTTGAATAATTATTTCTTTGAAGCTAGTACTCAATTTTTTTTTTTTTTTTTTGTATGCCAAAACCCAAAATGATTCATTCTTTACTTATAATAAAGGGAAATTACTTACAGTTAAAATTCTAAACACATTTAAAGTGGAAGGACTGAACAAGGTTTATGGATGCGGATCTAATCATTCGAACTCGAAAATATTTTCTGTGTTGGAGTTGGACATGGCTGACAGGCGTTGGTGAACATTTGCGGCTACAGACCAACAACTT
>NW_021431951.1:0-288 GCF_001605985.2 Dendrobium catenatum | reverse complement strand
TATCAGAGAACCTAAGATCTATTGAATCCATCCATTGAATTGAGGTAAAACCCTAACCCTAGGCTAGAACACCTAGAGTTAAATATCTTTATGAAAATCACATTTTAGGCCGCAAAATTTATTCCCCATTAATGTTCTTCGTTCATATGTCCTATGTTTAAAATTTCATTTGATCAATCCAATCGATCAAATGAGAGAATTTATTATTTAAGGTTTCGGGTTGCATATTATGTCCACTAGGGAGAGATTAGGGCCATTAATTTCTCGATTAACAGCTATGACCTTGTC
>NW_021431950.1:0-319 GCF_001605985.2 Dendrobium catenatum | reverse complement strand
CAAGAATACTCCTTCATTAGATTTAGGATCAAATTTTTCTAAGTGAGACTTCCCATTGTTGTGTATGAAAACCTTACAACCAAAGACATAAAGGTGGGAAAGATTGGGTGTCCTACCCTTAAGGATCTCATAGAGTGTCTTCTCTAATTTGCCTCTCACATTCACCCTATTCAACACATAACAAGCTGTGTTAACCGCTTCAGCCCAAAAGTATTTGGAAGTGAATACTCAGCAAGCATGGCTCTAGCGGCTTCCACCAAGGTCCGATTCTTTCTTTCAACCACCCCATTCTGCTGGGGGGTCCTAGGGGCTGAAAAAT
>NW_021431949.1:0-205 GCF_001605985.2 Dendrobium catenatum | reverse complement strand
AATTTTCATGTTATAATTTGAGAGATTTTGCTTGCTCCAACAAATGTCCCAATTAACTTTATGAATTATTCACATCGTTTCATTTTTGTGGGTTAAAATTCATAGTGCGCTTAAATGTTAATATCAAAAAAATTGTTACAAGGTCTTAGAGGGATACAACACTTAGTAAATGCTCAAAGAGCTACAATATATAAATATATATATA
>NW_021431948.1:0-227 GCF_001605985.2 Dendrobium catenatum | reverse complement strand
GGATGGTGCCACGAAGGGCGTACTCCACCACTAGCGATTGGTCATGTGGGGAGGAAACTTGCTCCACACAGAGGACCGAAACTGGCAAACTAGGATGGTGCCACGAAGGGAAATTTTATTAATTGATAAGATGAGCTACATCAAACATAGTATTTCTTAAGAAAATGCCCATTGACAGGTAGCATTGGGTGGTTTCCTTTACAATCTACTAATTGATATGAGCCTCC
>NW_021431947.1:0-891 GCF_001605985.2 Dendrobium catenatum | reverse complement strand
CCCAGACTGTTCTGAGCCCGATTTTTGCACCAGGAAGGCCAAATCGGACGTCTTTGGGATCCCCGGGATTGTTTTTTGACACTCTGGACTCAATTTTGGCACTTTCGGAGCCATTCGAAGCTCCTACACGCAAGATTGATTCTGAATTACTCGAAAAAATTCTCCAAAATTTGTGACACGTATTTTCGGACTCCTGGAGCTGCGACGTCCAAAAATAGGGGGGCAACTGATATATCCTCAAAAATTATCTTGATCAAGCACGAATCTCGAGGCAAAACCGAAATGAAAACTTTAATAATTAAATCCGGGAGCATCTGAATTTCGATTTCAGCGAGCTTATAGTCAAATTGAGCGTCTCGGAAATACGAACCCAACGACACCAAATTCAACTCGATCCGAGCCTAAATGAGCCCAAATCAAGCGCCTGAAGTGCTATTGGAAAGCTCATACCATAATTTGAGTTACCAAACGGTCTCCGATTTTACCGAGCTTATAGTCGAATCAAACGGGTCGACGAGAAGAATCCAACGAGCCTAAGATCGTCAAATTCTGACATCACTAAGACCTTCAAATGTCTGACAAATGGTTCACGATCAAGGGATTCAATATAAGCCGTCCATTTGACAACTCCCTATTCGCCCCTGATCTCACACCTATTTACAAGTCATGCTATTCCAGAAAAACTATAAATAGACCCCTTATTTCTTATAAGATGGACCCCAAACAAGAAGAAGAGAAGAAGAAGAGAAGGAGAAGGAGAATCAGCTCCTCCTCGACCACTGCCGAAGTTCTTTCCGCTGCCTCAATAACGTCGGAATTCTGCCCGATATTCGGGTGATGCCGGAACTCTGCACAACTTTGTAACTGAATTTCAATTCAGAAGAAACTCAT
>NW_021431946.1:0-220 GCF_001605985.2 Dendrobium catenatum | reverse complement strand
TTATCTCAACAGACCCGACTGACAAAAATCACACCACGGCCTCCAAATCCAAGACTTTCCTTTCTCTCTACTCTCTTTCTCTCACATTTCTCTCTGAAACGTTATCTGATAGCCGAATACTTAAGGAGAAAAAAAATTTAATGAAAAGCTTTAAGTGGTTTCAGAGATTTTGATAATATAATAATATAATATTAATATAATATTAAATTTAATTAATTTA
>NW_021431945.1:0-254 GCF_001605985.2 Dendrobium catenatum | reverse complement strand
GTTATCCTAAGCAGTTAAAAATAATTATTCCCAAGATGTTGTATATATGTGCAGAAAAGTAAGTAAGACACGTTGGCCACGCTCTTTTATTTGGGGGCTTTAACAGCTGAAGCACCTGTGCAAGCATTTATAACAATTAAAATTTATTATTAACTTAGCCCCCCCCCCTTATTATTGTCCTACATGAGCGTGGTCACCTGCAGAAAATTATGTGAATATCCAGATCGCACCTATCTTAAGGGTAATCTAGTCGC
>NW_021431944.1:0-276 GCF_001605985.2 Dendrobium catenatum | reverse complement strand
AGTTTACCAACTAATGATTAACATCAGATTTGTTTTAGATGATTGATCATAGAGGTGCTATTGAATTCAAAAAATCTTTTTAATAATTGTTCATCATCATTTGCTTATTTTAATTCAATCCTCTATGCACATATTTCTCCATAAAGAATCTCTCAGATTTCTTAAAGTAGAAGGCAGCTTTGGCATGTTTCATTCTTCATTTGATCTTACTTTTCATCAATTTTGTCTTTGAATGCAAACCCATTCAAATAGTCTCTTCTTATATTATTAGTCTAT
>NW_021431943.1:0-272 GCF_001605985.2 Dendrobium catenatum | reverse complement strand
TAAAAATATTTAGTTTTTGATGAAATAAGATATCAACTCTTGAGCGAAGAAAATCAAAATATTATTACCAGAAGTATTCTCTGGATTTTTGAAAGGCCTATTTGATGCTATATCCAAGGATTTTCGTTGATTGTTAGATTTGGAATTATATGTCATATTTGTCTTCAAATCTGAGGACTAACAACCGCCAATGCCCTCCGAGCTACCAATCCAAGTCAGGACTAGCACAAGAGGACAATGTTTTGATCACCACCAAAATTCTCCGAGCTACC
>NW_021431942.1:0-332 GCF_001605985.2 Dendrobium catenatum | reverse complement strand
TTTTTTCGGGGGTGTATGGGCAGCTGAATTGGTGATGAATACTGTGTTCGGTTAAGTAGAGTTTGAAGGTTTTACTGGTGAATTCACCGCCAGCATCCGAGCGGAGTTGTTTAATTTGTTTGTTGAATTGAGTGAGTATTAATTTATGAAATTGTTTGAATTTTGAGAAGGTTTCATCTTTAGTATGCATTAGATATAACCAAGTGAAGCGAGTATGATCATCCACGAAAATAACATAAAATCGATGGCCTTCTGTAGAAGAAATAGGCGAAGGGCCCCAGACATCTGAATGTACTAGATCAAAAGGTTCGGTTACACAAGAAGTAGTAAAC
>NW_021431941.1:0-862 GCF_001605985.2 Dendrobium catenatum | reverse complement strand
CTCAGCTGAATTTCCGCCTTGAGGGCGAAATTAACTGCCTGTGAGAGTGACCAAACTGAGTTCAATTCCAGTTTGTCTTGAATGCTTTCCCTTAATCCGCCAATGTATCTTGCTACCAATTGGTTGGAAGTCTCATTCAGATCATTCCTCGCGGACAGACTGTAGAACTCTTCTGTATATTCACTCACCGTGCGATTGCCCTGAGCGCAGTGTTGATATTTTAAATACAGCATCTGTTCATAATCAGTGGGGAGAAAGTGTCCCCGCAACAACTGTTTCATCCTCAACCAGCTGCGAACAGGTCCGCGCCCCTCTCGCCGGCGGCATTGCAACAACTGTGACCACCAAGCACTAGCTCCTCCCTTAAGTCGACACGCCACGTACTTGACCTGTTTTTCCGGCTCAATCTCCATATAATCAAAGAAGTTTTCTACTGACCTCTCCCAATCGAGATAGTCCTCGATGTGTAGCCTTCCATCAAAGAACGGAATGTCCAACTTCACCCGAAATTCCCCCTGGTGTCGGTCTCTCGCATTATACCGCCGAGGACGGCGGTCCATCAGATCCGCATCAGAATCTGAGAATCCTTCCGGCATAAGGCTTCCTCGTTCCTCCTCCGAGTCTGAGAACTCCGGAAGCAATGTTGGACGTCGTCGTCCACGAGTCTGAAATCCTCTGTTATCTTCAGTCGGTGTAATGATCGGTGGTGCCGGTCTTCCCGTTCGCAACGGAACTTCGCCCAGTCGCGCCACCGGCGGTTCACGACGAAATGCAGCGGTGAGACGCTCCACCGCCGCTGCTATTTCATCCAACCGTTTCTCGACCCCAGCGTGCGCAGCCCAAAGCGCCTCCAGACTTCGGT
>NW_021431940.1:0-501 GCF_001605985.2 Dendrobium catenatum | reverse complement strand
TAGTATAGTTATATAGTATAGAGTAGTAGTAGTAGTATGGTGTAGTATATATAGTATAGTGTAGTTATGTAGTATAGAATAGTATAGTAGTATTGTATAGTTATAGTATTGTAGTATAGTATAGTTATAATATAGTAGTATAGTTATAATAGTAGTAGTGTAGTATAGTATGTAGTAGTATAGGGTAGTATTATAGTATAGAGTAGTAGTAGTATGGTGTAGTATATATAGTATAGTGTAGTAATATGGTGTATTATATATAGCATAGAGTAGTAGTGAAATTTTGTTGTATATATAGTATAAAATAGTAGTAGTATAGTATATTTTAAACATTGTAGTATTGTATAGTTATGGGTGTAGTATAGTATGATGCAATATTGTTTAGTATAGTATAGAAGTAGAATTGCATTGTATAGTTATAATAGTGTAGTATAGTTTAGTTATAATATAATAGCATAGTATAATTATAGTATAGTATAGTTATAGATTTAGTATAGTATA
>NW_021431939.1:0-521 GCF_001605985.2 Dendrobium catenatum | reverse complement strand
AACGGAAGTAGAAGTTCGTTCTTGATCGAAAGAATCAGGAGCGAGACTTCTTGAGCATCTGCATGCATATGGCGTCAGCATCGGGTTGGACTTGGCTGCGTGGTTTTTGACCGCTGGGTTCTTTTTTGAGGAATCGGACGGCGACGTACAGCAAGCATTGGAGTTGGGCCGGAGTGTAAGGGCCACACGCGGGCATTACAAGCAAAGCTTCTTGATTACCTGTTCTTGAGTGAGGAGATCTTTGTGGTGAACGGCCAATTGGGCTTCTCCACTAGTTCAAGAAGCTGATCGAGGAAGGACTTGCGGCTGAGCTTGAAATCTTGTCGCCAACAAATCAGCCAAAAAAGGACACTGTCGACGGCAAGAAGCCTGCTGACGGAGAAATTGAAAGGCCGAGCAAAGTTTGGCTGGTCTAGAACGCTTCTTGGAGTTACCTGTCTTCAAGAAGGATATTTATTCAAGGCGGAGTTCTTGATCAGGATGAAGATGCAGAAGTTTTGGGATGACAGAGGAAGATTACA
>NW_021431938.1:0-338 GCF_001605985.2 Dendrobium catenatum | reverse complement strand
ATCATATGAGAAGGGTAGTCCAAAGCATGAATTATTGTAAAATCTGTTGCTCTCCAAATTACACATTTGTGAATCTCTTTGGTTATTTTGTTGGAATGTGGCATGCAAACTTTGGTCCATGATAGAGAAGTTTTAAAAGCTAATTTTCATTCAAATTCATATGTATTCATGTTATGTTGATAAAATTCCAAAAGTATTCCTTCGTGATGGAAATTTGTTTTATTTCAGTGGTTTCATGTGGTATAAGCAAAGTAGCATGTTGGAATTATGTCATTTGAGAATGAGTAATTAGTATATGAGCTTACATTCACCCTATGTAACATGATTTAGAAGTTTTA
>NW_021431937.1:0-232 GCF_001605985.2 Dendrobium catenatum | reverse complement strand
TGTACGAAATATTTTCGTCCAGACGAATGATGATTTTTGTCCAGGACGAACTGTTTTTGTCCAGGATGAACGTATCGTTTTTCCTTAAATATGAAAGCTTTCTAACTCAACAATCACATCTCCAAACTTCCCTTTCAATCTCTTTCGACTTTAAATCGACAATGGCCTCCTTAAGCAAGAGACAAAATGTGTTGTCAAAGAAACCCCACAGGAATGCCTTTGAAAACTTCCT
>NW_021431936.1:0-264 GCF_001605985.2 Dendrobium catenatum | reverse complement strand
ACCACCATGTTTTGAAAATTCTAAATACCCAAATCATGTTTTCAAGTTGAAAAAGGCATTATATGGATTGAAATAGACACCTAGGGCTTGGTATAAGAGATTGAGCACCATCCTACTTGAAATATCATTTGAAAAGGAAGTGTGGATACAACACTCTTTTTGAAGAGATTTGTAAAGGACATACTCATTATATAAATTTATATAGATGACATCATCTTTGGATCTTAAAATAAAAATCTTTGTGATGAATTTTCTAAAATAATG
>NW_021431935.1:0-643 GCF_001605985.2 Dendrobium catenatum | reverse complement strand
GTCTAGGACCCTCTTTTTGTGATGACAAAAGGGGGAGTATGATGTGGAGGAAGAGTTGATGCTTGTAACTTTGAAATTTTAATGAATTGCTATTTTTATTGAAATTTTTCTACTTGTGTTTGCCATTATCAAAAAGGGGGAGATTATTACAAACATGTTTTTTATATTATGATTTTGATGATAGAAAATAAATCTAGCTTCACTACGACTGCTTTTTACTACCGACTTTTCAGGAATCAAAGATCGGATGGAAAAATGGAGCCAGCTCAAGATGAGGTAGATTAGGGTTGAGTCAGTCTGTAATTTTATTTCTCTCCTCTTGAGTCAATTGTAATCTTTTGTGTGACTAATGCAAAGTAACCCTACACATACTTGAGAGACTTAGAATTTCTATTTTTACTCAAATCAGCCAGGATGATATTTGCATCAGCCTGGACGATCGAGCTCAAAACAGAAAATCTAATCAGAGGTTCTTAATTAAGGCAGCCATCATTAGCCAATCGGCCTGGACGATACGTATATCGGTCAGGACGATAGGATCAAAACAGAAAGAAATTGCCTCCATAAACAATTACGGTAATCTGTATTTTGGCAATCGGTCAGGACGATCATGGATCGGCCTGGACAATATTCACAATTATGC
>NW_021431934.1:0-324 GCF_001605985.2 Dendrobium catenatum | reverse complement strand
TGATCGTATCAATCATCCTTAATTACTCTCTTGATTTTCTGATTAATTAAGGCCTAATTTGTGAATATTAACCAGGACGATCAAGGATCGTCCTGGCCGATAATTTAAAAATATAGTATACCTTAACTGTCTATGGCGGCAACTTCTTTCTTTTTTTGAGCATATTGTCCTGGCTGATACACGTATCATCCAGGCAGATATGTTAATGACGGCTGCCTTAATTAAAAATCCTTATTTAGACTTTCTGTTTTAAGCCTGATCGTCCAGGCCGATGTAAATATTGTCCAGGCTGATATGAGTAAAAACAGAAATTCTAAGTCTCTC
>NW_021431933.1:0-334 GCF_001605985.2 Dendrobium catenatum | reverse complement strand
GGATCCAGCTCATCCGTTTGATCCTATTCGAGCGGGATCAGACGCGTGGTTTGATCTTAGCCGTCAGACCGAACTGTCTCGGATCCGACGGTGCAGATGGCTTGCCGACGTGGTTTAGTAAACCGCGTGAAGCGGCCACCAGGTGACGCGTTGCAGACCGCCGCCGCAAATCATTGGCGCCGCCGCGCGGTCTGAATCCGCAAATGAGAGGCTGCCACGTGGCTGCCGGCGCCGCCAGAGTTTAAAATGATTTTAAATCATTTTTAAATCCTTTTCTATTTTAAAAAAATCATTAAAATTTAAATAAAAATCAGAAAAATTAATATTTTATATT
>NW_021431932.1:0-247 GCF_001605985.2 Dendrobium catenatum | reverse complement strand
CTAGCGTCGCCATCTGCGGTCTGCCCGCGATGTCGCTGCCTGCGATCCAGCTACCCGTGAGTCGATGCCGCTGTCGCGTCTGCCCGCATTGCTGCCGCGCATAGTCGATATCGGAGGGCCGCCGGAGTTACGGGATTTGGTTGAATAAACGCGCGATTTCTGCCGTTGTCGAACAAGCGGAGTTATAGTATTTGACTTACGGGTCAGGTTGACCCTAATCGGAAGCGGGTCGAGTTCGGATCTGAAA
>NW_021431931.1:0-670 GCF_001605985.2 Dendrobium catenatum | reverse complement strand
TTATCATGTTAAATTATAATTTAAGTTCATAAAATTATATAATTATTTAAAATATTATGGATTATAATATAACTTAATTATCAAAAGGAAATCTTAAAAAAAAATGTATCATAGCATTGCTTTTCATAATGTAAATTAATTGATAAAATAGTGTAATATTTTGTGATATAAAATCTAATAGTAATGCTCGGCTTGATTATGCAAAAATAGAAATGATGAAGAGAATAATTTTATTAATCAAACATTTTCAAATTATTTTGCAGCAAAATTAAGCATTAAAATAAAATTTACGGCACCTAAATTCTTTTTTAAATAATGTTATAGTTGAACAGAATGTCTCGATGAGACAAACCCATTAACACCGTAAATGATCCGATCTAATTTCAAATGAATCAAAATCAAACACTTGTAGTATATTTGAAAAGTGCTTTTGAATATTATTTAAATGACTAGCTCGACGAGACAAATCCAAAGAACTATGATCATTCAATTCTAACATCATTTTTGCACTCAAATTATGGATATATAAATAATCTATAATAAAGAGGATTAACAATGACCATTTGAGGAATTAGATTAAATTTTTGATAAATTTACCTAAATGCTCTTCCAAAAAAATGTAATAAATAAGGTTTTACTTTTTATGTGTTGGATGTTCAAGAGTTAATAG
>NW_021431930.1:0-291 GCF_001605985.2 Dendrobium catenatum | reverse complement strand
AAAGGATTATCATATGGCTGATTACATTTATGTTCTTTTTTTCTTCTATTTTTGCTGTTGTCAAAAATGGAGAGAAAATATTGTTCGTATAGTATCTCTATACTTGTTTTGTATCGTTATATTTTTTTATTTTCGTATCTTCGTATCGTATCAAGGTAAAAGATAAAATTGTTGTACAACGCCTCCTTATTTTTATATGTTCATCAATTCAGGGGGAGTTTAGGAGATCCTTAGAATTTAAAATTTATACAAACAATAATTGTTTTGCCATCATCAAAAAATGGGAGATTG
>NW_021431929.1:0-216 GCF_001605985.2 Dendrobium catenatum | reverse complement strand
ATGGCCCGAGATGACGGAACCATGGGATCTTGATCGGGTCTATCATCCATTCCCCTACCATTTGCTTTAAGTGCAAGATGGTGAAATTTTCTATTTTAAATATCAAATTTTCCAAATCCAAACCCAACTCTTAAATACCCAAATTCCATTGCTACTACTATATGCTATATGTACGTATCTCTATACGAATCTGATTGACGACTAGCCTTAATCGAA